>NW_018128076.1:544820-551902 GCF_001952655.1 Monopterus albus
CCCTACACACACAGACCTTACAAGTGAAACTTCCATTCCATTCCAACTTTATTTATAAAGCACTAAAAACAACCGAGGTGGACCAAAGTGCTGTACAGTGTAAATAACAATATACATTAAAAATAAACACAACTTACAAGTACAGATAAAATCAACACCAACATAAGATATCTATCAATACAGATAAAATCAACACCAATATAAAATATCAAAATGCCAATGAGAATAAATGAGTTTTAAAAAGGGACTTAAAAACGGGCAAAGACGAGGTTTGTCTGATGGGCAGCGGTAAATCATTCCATAGCTTGGGAGCAGAGCAAAGACATGATCACCTCTAAGCTTGCACTTTGTTCTGGGCACGCTCATGTTGGGTTATTTCTTAGTTAGATAGGTGTGGATTAGAGATCTGTTGTCTATGAATGTTTAGCGCAGACAGGGTGACTAGCTTGGGCTGTTAACTATTCAGCCTGCAGGCACGTCAAGGTTACAGGAAAACTGCTGTTAGTGTCAACGCCAGTGAAGCAAGTAAGATAAATAAGGTGCAAAGCGATGAAGGGATTTAAAAACAAATAATAAAATTTTATAGTGGATCCTAAAATAAACAGGTAACCAGTGCAAGGAAGCCAAAACTGGAGAAATGTGCTCATATTTACTTTTACCTGTTAAAAGACGTGCTGCAGCATTTTGGACCATCTGGAGGCGAGGGATAGAGGACTCGTTAATCCCCAGATACAGTGCATTGCAGTAATCCAGTCTGGTGGTGATAAAAGCATGAATAAGTGTTTCAAAGTGCCGTCTAGAGACCACTGATTTTACTTTGGCCAACTTCTTCCTTAGGTGAAAAAGAAAAAGACTAGATTTTATGACAGCTGCAATTTGGCAATTGAATTTTAAATCGGTGTCCATCTTAACCCCCAGGTTTGAAATATTTTTCTTGTTATATTGAGCTAAAAAGCCCAAGTCAATGGAGGGAGACCCAACAGTATCACCAAACACCATCACCTCAGTCTTCTCTTCGTTCAGCTTCAAAAAATTAAGTGCAAGCCAAGATTTAATGTCCTCAAAACATTCAAGCAGTGGCCTAACACAAGAATTTGTGTTTTTAACCGGTAAATAAAACTGGCTATCATCTGCGTAGCAATGAAAGGAGATGCCGTGTTTCCAGAGTTTGGAGCCAAGAGGGAGGGGGTAAAGAGAAAAAAGAAGGGGTTCAAGAACCGAGCCTTGTGGAGTCTCATACAAAAGGGGCTCAGAAGAAGACATAGCATCACCAAGTTTCACACAAAAGGTTCTATCCTTAAGGTAAGACCAAAACCATTCTAAAGCTATACCTCGAATACCCTCCCAGTGCTCTAAATGAGAAATAAGTATACTGTGGTCTGAAAAAAAACTTAGAAAAAATCAACTGGACTAGATTTCTAGGTCAAAGACGTTTCACCTCTCATCCAAGAGGCTTCATCAGTTCTGACTGACTGGTGTTGAACCGGAGATATTTATCCCCCTCGGTGGTGTTTCAGTCCTTTGAAGGCCAACAATGTCCCTTAACGACTGAGTCATTATAGCCCAGTATCGGTGAGAGTCGTTACCTGTCTTTGAATCCTTCCCTGTTGACCGACGCCTATTGTCCTGGTGAGAATGTTTGGGCAGAGATCTCAAAACAGGATTGTAGATGGATGACAAGTTGTCTTAGTCGACCACCCCTATTTAGTGAGGGGTATTCTGTTTTTACAAAAATAGCTTCCTTAACTCCTCTATCAAACCAGCAATGTTCTCTGGAGAGGATCTGGACTTCACTGTCCTCAAAAGAATGTCCTTTGTCCTTCAGGTGGAGGTGGACTGCTGACTCTGGTCTACTGGAGTTGGCCCTCCTGTGTTGGGCCATGCGTTTATGAAGCGGCTGCTTAGTTTCACCAATGTACAAGTCATTACACTCCTGACTACACTTAATTGAATACACCACATCACTCTCTTTATGTCTGGGTGTTTTGTCCTTCGGGTGGACCAGTCTCTGCCGCAGGGTGTTCCCTGGTTTAAAGTTAACTGGGATATTGTGGTTGTGAAATATCCTTTTTTAACTTCTCTGATAAATCAGTCACATAAGGGATGACAGTGGTATCCCCTCTTGTTTCTGGTTTCTCCCTGTTGGTGTTGGGCCTCTTCCTTGCTTTGGTGAAGGCCCACTTAGGGTATCCAAAAGCCCTAAGGGAGTTCTGGATGTGTAGTTTCTCCTTCTTGGCCCCTTCTGCAGTAGTGGGCACTTCCTCTGCCCTGTGATTTAAAGTTCTGATGACTCCCAGTTTGTGTTGAAGTGGATGGTGTGAGTCAAGAAGCAGGTATTGGTCCGTGTGTGTACGTTTCTGATATACTTCTACCTTTCAGGCTTCTGTCCCCTCCCAAGTGGACTACACAATCCAGAAAGGCCAGACAGTCATCTCTGGCATCCTCACGAGTGAACTTGATGTTGCCATCCACAGAGTTGATATGCTTGGTGAAAGCCTCTACCTTCTGGGTCCTGATTTTAACCCATGTGTCATCCACGTAGCGGAACCAGTGGCTGGGAGCTGTACCAGTGAAGGAAGACAGGGCTTTCTCCTCAATACTGTGATCTACCATATCAAAAGCAGCAGTCAAGTCAAGGAGCACTAGGACAACACAGTTCCCTGTGTCGGTGGCAAGAAAAATATCATTTAAGACTTTAACCCAAAGCTGATTCAGTACTGTGCAGGGTCTTAAACCCTGATTGAAAAGTCTCAAGAATATTATGCTCTACCAAAAAAGCCAGTAACTGAGTGTAAACTATCTTCTCAAGAACTTTGGAAAGGAATGGTAGATTAGAGATTGGCCTAAAATTAGCAAGCACTGTGGGATCCAGACCAGGTTTCTGAATCAATGGCTGCACCACTGTGTGTTTGAAATTCCTTGGGACCAGCCCAGCAGATAAACTACTATTGATAATAGAAAGGGAAACTGGCCGCACAGCTGGAAAGATCTCCTTTAAAAATCGAGGAGGAATAGCATCTTTTGGAGAGCCAGAGGGTATTCAAACGCCCAACAATCTCCTGGCAACGGGACAAAGACACACACTCAAACTGATCAAAAAACAGCAGAGCAGGAAAGAGAAACAGGAAAATCATAAACAGGAGATCAAATTTGAGCTCTAGTAGAGAGAACCTTGTCATTGAAGAAATGTAAAATTTTTTGACAAAAGGCAGGAGAACACAAGCAACCTGAGGAACATTCAAAATTGAATCAATAACCTTAAACAAAACACGAGGCTTATGACAATTTGACTGAATGATATTAGAGAAATAATTTCTCTTAAGATTTTTCACAATTTTCTGGTAATGATGCCAAAAGTCTCTTAGAATCTGAAGTGATACCTGTAATTTATCTTTTATCCACCTGCGCTCAGCTCTGCGACACTCGCACCTGGCAGCATGGGACACTTCATTTAACCAGGGCTCAAACTTAGCCCTAGGCCGCCTAACCTTCAGTGGTGCCACCGCATCAATGGCAGCCTGACAAGTGGAGTGAAAATCTAATGCAAGCTCCTGTGTGGCCACAGAGTCAGAAATTACAAGATTTTCACTAAAGAAAGCAGAGAACTGAACAGAAGTGGAAGAATTAAACGTACGTCAAAGCTGCGGAGTAGCACAAGGTGCAGTTCTAATTCACGAACTGGCACACCATAAGATAGGACAATATCCAAGGTATGTCCATGCTCATGGGTGGGGCCAGCCACAAATTGTGTAAGATTAAAAGAGTCAGTAAGGTCTAAAAAAGCCTTAACTAAAGGTTTGTCAGGACAACAGACATGGATATTAAAATCCACAATAATTAAAACTAGGCATAAAATTGACCAAGAAATCAGAAAAGTCACACACAATAAGGCCAGAGAGTGAATCAGCTCAAATAAGGATATCTCAAAGTTGTTTTATAAACTTAGTATGTAACTTTTATAATGCTGTGATTAACTGATACCAGTGTTATTTCATGTTATTTTGTGAAGATCAGATCTATCTATCTTGTTCAGAAGCCCAGAAAAGTTTATTCATAACTGGATACTTTCCTGAGCTCCTCTCAAGGAAGCTCTCTGTCAACCAACATTGCCCTTATTGCCCCATTGTATGTGACCTATAACCTGCCCAGTGATCTCTGAGATTAAGTAAGTGAAATGATGTTATGCCTTTGATTATATGTATACTCTTGACTAACACAAAGTCATCAGTAATGATTTATTATCCCAGAAGTGACTGCAGCAACTGGTTTACCTCAAGTTACATCCTAGTAACTGAAGGTATTTTTATCAGAGAAAATGCCCTAACTTAAAATGTTAGATGCTTACAATATTGGATGTTTATTTCTGGTTTTACTTGAATTTGCCCACATCTGAGTATACTTTAATACTGTGTTAAACATCCTTAACCTCACTTTGTCAAGTTCTGATCCAGGACAGAACTTTTGTATGTAACCAAAGTCTTATTTTGCTATGATATCTTAACCATTCCTAACTACTTTACTTTAGAGAGACAAGTTTTACATATATTAGATAATTAGAAAATTGTTTGTGTGTGAATTATATGTTTGATGATGATAATGTATGTCATTATTGAATAACTATTTTCTTCCTCATGAATCACTGAATATGAGTTATAACTCCATACACTATCATATTAAGATTATGGTGAGAAGGAGCTATAATGTAATAATTATGCCCTGTGGTATTCTTTAATGTGTGAAAATTAAAAAGTTTTCTGATCCCTTGGGGTGTGCACAACACCCCAGACATGACCATCCCCATGGAGTATAAAAACCCAGAACACTCCTTTGTTCAAGGAGAAGGCACTTTTAAAACAAAAGATGCAGAACTTCACAACTTACAACTAAATTTCCACACCAAATCTTTTCCTTTGTCTTATCCTTCACTTCAAGGCTTTGCCCCTCGTGTCTAAGTTTTCCTAAGTTACTGTGCGAGCAAGTTCTTTTCTTATTTTTTTACTTTCATTTTCCTCTCAAGTTAAGCTACATGAGATCAAATATAGAGTTAGATGTTTTTTCCATTTTTGTAGTATTTTTAGACAATTGATAATTTGCGTCACAGCTTTCCATCTGCGTCCGACAGTGTTCAACAACCTGCTGAATCAGCATCACTGACCCAGCTCCATCCTTGGCTACCTGTGAACTGATCTAAAAGAGCAAAGGTCAAAATGTTTATTTGTCATATGCACAGTTAGGAAACGTGTTTCCCTGTACAATGAAATTCTTACTTTGCTGTCCACATGAATGCCACATAATACAAGTGAAATATATAGTGGATGAGCAATAACACAAATCTAAATAGGCAGTAAATGTCAGGTTTGCCCGGCTGCACCTTCCTCTCTTCTCTCTTTCTCGCTCTAGTCTGCTCCTTCTCACTGACTCTCTTGATTAACACACCTGTCCTGATTTTCTGACACTCTTCAGCTGCGCCTCCTTTGTCACTCCCTATTTATACTCGGCTTTACCTTCACTCCCTTGCTGGTTCTTTCTATGTCGTTAGCCTCCCTTGCCTCCCGTATTGTGCTATGGTTCTCCTGTTTCCTCTTATGTTCTCAGTTCTAGCGTCTCCCGTCGTTTTACCTGGACCTCTCCTCTGGACCTTGGCTTCCTCAGCTCCACCAACCACCTTCACAGGTCGATGCACAGTCTCCTCATTCATTCACTCTCTGTTACTTCTCCAGTCAACCGGATCTCCACCTTGACCAGCCCAGGAGTGTCTCCTTCCCTCGCAGCCCAACCACATCACTCCATGGACAATAACCCCTCCACTACTGTTGGTCATCACCCGGTGATATTCATTCATTCATTCTATTTTTTTGTATACAAGTCTTGCACCCCTGTTGTAGCACTGTTAATAAACCCACCTATTGCACCGAAGCCAGCCGCCTGGGTCTGTTCATTTCTGCTCGCTCACAATTGTGGCGAGCGATCCTAACACCTGTATTATATCCTTTTACCTCTGCAGTGCCTTTCTGCACTCTGAAGCAGATGTGACTACCTCTCTGAGGCTTTCTGAGAATGATCTGAGGCACCCTTACTTGGAAACCACAGACCAGTTTAAAGTAGAATTATACATCTTGTGACTTTGCTGATGCTCATATGACACATTGCTTGTGAAGAGACCCCATTAAACTAATATTCATTTATTTGTTTGTTTCAGTTTTCTTTTTCACTGTAACAGAGATACACAATTGTGTCTGATTCTATAGAGACACCAATGAAACAGCTCTATAGCTTAACATTAATGTACACGCAGTCACTCCAGGTGTCGTCCCTCTGTTTGGATCTGGTGATCTCAATCGCCCTTAAAGCAATGTAACAGAGGTTGTCTCCACTTTGGTAACCCTGGATGTGAAAAACAATACATTACATCAAATGTGGTCCATGACAGAAACACAAATAATGTTGTGGTATGAATGTTTGAATAACAATAATACAGTCATTCATCTTAAAAACATCTTACCTTTGCATATGTGTTGGAGGAAGAGAAAAGTGTTGCTGGAGAATCTGAAAACCAAAATTGGTTCTTAAGGTCATGCTATGTTCACTGATATAGATGAGAAGAAGAGTACTAATGACTGTACCTATACAAGGGCAGCTGTGTGTCTTGCTCCTTATGCACACAAGGAAAACCAGTAACACAGTCAGGATGGTGGTGGAGGCGAAAGCCCCGCTCAAGAAACGCCCCCCTCCGGTAGGCTGCTTTTCCCCCGCCAGTGATGCGACCTATCACTGCGGTGTCATCCGCGAGCTTTTAGATGATGATGTCTTTGTGGGAGGCGACAAAAATCATCATTGGGTTTCAATGACTGATTAGGCCGTAGTTGATAAGCAGAAAATATTATTTTGACAGAAGATTATTCTTTTAAGTGATTTGTCAAACAAATATAACTTATGTGATGAATAATTGTTGGCTCTAGCTTTTCAAATGCTCATTTTTTCTGCGATTTATATCATTGTAAGTTGAGTTTTAATATAAAACATTACTTTAACTTAAAAAATTCAGTTGTGTCAGCAGGTGAGAGCAAGACACTTCCAACCCA
>NW_018128076.1:552678-568699 GCF_001952655.1 Monopterus albus
TCGGAGGTGGTCCTATTGGGCCGGTAGGCATACTGCAGGGGATCCAGGGTGTCCGGTATACTGCTCTGGATGTGGGTTAGCATCACTTTCTCAAAACACTACATAATGATTGGGGTGAGTGCCACTGGCCTGTAGTTGTTCAGGCAGGTGACCGGGCTCTTCTTGGGAAGGGGGACGATGGTTGTGGTATTAAAGCAGGTGGGAACAATGCTCTGGCTGAGGGAGAGGTTGAAGATAGTGGTGAGAACATCAGCCAGCTCGCTGGCACATGCCCTGAGAGCCCTCCCAGGGATGTTATCCAGTCCTGCTGCTTTGCAGGGGTCGATCTTCCTCAGGACTCTGTGTACCTGGCCTGGTGACAGTTAGTGGAGTGGAGGTGGGGGGTTGGGTGCACCAGGTGTGTGCGTGCTTCCTCTCTGTGCTGTAGCTGGAGGTCTCAAAGCGGGTGTAGAAGGTGATGAGGTCATCCAGCAGGCTGTCTGTGGAGCTGATGATGCTGGTGGTGGTCTTGTAGTCTTTGATGTGCTGCAGGCCTTGCAACATTTGTCTGGAGTCAGCAGTAGAATAGCAGCCATTAAAGCTTCTCTCTGTACTGCCTCTTGGTCGCTGTGATGGCTTTCCTCAGTCTGTACTTCGCGGCTTTGTACTCCGTCTCATTGCCTGATCTGGATGCATGACAGCGAGCGCGCAGCATGTGGCGTACCTGACTGTTTATCCAGGGCTTCTGGTTGGGAAACCTCCTCCAAATCGAACCACTTCGAGCTTTGAACCTCAACAGTCCTGTCAGGCAGTCCAAAAGCGATGAAGAGGACTCACTGGGGTGCTCATCTGTAAAGACTCTGGAATGCAGATGAACCAAATGAACGTCCCAGGCCCAATCCATCCCCAATTGTGGTCCGACTGACTCCAAACAGGCAAGACCAGTTCTCTCTTATAAACCATGCTGGTGTTGTTTAGCCCTGATTCATGTAAGAGTCCCATTAATCAATTTTCATAATCCTTCTCCCCTTTTTTGTTGTGATAATTTGATAGGTTTTCTCCCAGCTCTCCTCGTTATTAAGAATCCATAATTCCCATCTCACCATAATCACTAAGATAATTCTATCCAGTCAAATTCATCAAAACTAACTGATATTACTCCAGTCAAGTTAGTTTGTGGTTTTTTTTTATCATTTACTTGTCAGTCCATTGCATTCAGAAACCACCTGATAAATTTTTGCTTATTTGTTTTATTTCTAGTATTTTCATAAAATTCAGTTCTATTCTCCCTCATTTCCTTCTAATTGTAAAACCAAGGTCACAGTTTTTTCCAATAAATCATTCTTCAGAATTAAGGTTAATATTTTGGTTGATAATTTGGGTTATAAATTATGAATAATGAATTCCTACTAACAAATTATTAAATTAGTTTCTGTCATTCCACTGTCAAGAGAACTGGTGCTCTGAGGTAATTGTTTTATCCTGCCAAACAGACAGATACGCTACACAATCAATGAAACGAGAATGGAGGTGTGGTTTACAACTACCTAGACTTATAAAAACACTCAAACACTGTCAGTATGCTATTCATAGGCAGCATCAGCTGATGTGAGCCAGGCCTTGCAAAAAGAGAGATCTAAGAAGATGATCAAGAGTTGCTGATTTCCATGTAGCTGGAAAGCATCACAGAGCCATCTCAAAGACTAGATAGTCCTAGATAGTCATCAGTCCACAGTTAGACATGCTGTCTATAAATGGAGATGATTTGGTACTGTGGCTCATCTCCATAGAATCAGAATCAGCTTTATTGGCCAGGCGTGTCGGACACATGAGGAATTTGACTCTGGTACATCGGCTCTCAAAGTGTATGTACATATCCCCATGCAAGGGGCAAGTATGACTCACATGTTGACATTTGGCACGTGTTTTATGCCAGATGCCCTTCCCTGACTCAAACCTGGGCTGCGGCAGTGAGAGCACTGCGCCTTAACCACTAGCCTACCAGGGATGGCTAAACAGTGAACCAGCATAAGGCTGTGTAATATAACAAAATAAGCAGTATTAACAGCAACAAACAGTGCAAACAATGCAAAATAAGCTGTATAAACAGGCAGTAAACAATGCAGACAGACAAAGGAATGCTCCCTGAAATGAGATAAATAGGAATAAAAATAGAGTACTTAAAAATAGAGACCTGTATGAATCTGTATGAGGTATATTTACAGGTATTGTACTGAGGGTTACTGTCCAGTCATACTGTCGTTGGTTAAGTGTTCATCAGAGTGATGGGCTGGGGGAAGAAGTGGGCGCCCAGCCAAGATGACTCCAGAGGCACAACACAGAACTCAGTGAGGTAAAAAGAAGACCCCTTGAGTGACAACTGAAGACTTGAAGAATTCATTGGAGTTGGTTAACATCTCTGTTCATGAGTCAACCATACGCACAATATTGAACAGGCATGGTATCAATGGCAGGACACCACAGAGGAAGCCATTGCAGCAGGCCTGAAGTTTGCCAAAGACCACCTTGACACTCCACAACACTAATGGGAAAATGTCCTGTGGATGGATGAAACGAAGGTAGAACACACAGCACTGCATCTGGCGTAAAAAGAGAACTGCATACCAACATGAAAATATCCCAACAGTGAAGTACAGTGGAGGGAGCATCATGATGTGGGGCTGTTTTGCTGCCTCTGGACCTGGACTGCTTGCCATTGTGGAGGGGAAAACGAATTCCCAGGTTTATCAAGGTATCCTACAGGATAATGTCAGGGTGGCTGCCTGCAAGCTGAAGCTTAGAACAAGCTGGGTGACACAGCAGGACAATGCCCCTAAACATCGAAGTAAACCTACTACAGAATGGCTTTGAAGACACAAAACACACCTTTTGGAGTGGCCCAGTCAGAGCGCAGACCTCAATCCAATAGAGATACTGTGGAATGAACTCAAAAGAGCTGTGCACACCAGACATCCTAAGAATATGGGTGAGCTGACAGGAAGAATGATCCAGAAATACCCCTGAACAATGTGCAGTTATTAAAACCCTGCTGCCATTACTTTTTCCACCATCGCTTTGTATGTTTATTGGGTGTGTTCAATAAAGACATGAAAGATCCTGACTGTGTTTTATCATCTTATTGTGTTTGTTGATATTTGTGACATTGGTGAAGATCAGATCACATTTCATTACCAATTTATGCAGAAAAGCAAAAAAATTGCAAATAGTGCCATTACTTAGTCTTGCAACTGTAAAGGGCTCAAATAGTTTTTGTGGCTACAGGCAGAATTTTTTTCTGGCCCAGAATGCCTCTTCAGATTGTGAAGGATGTCGACCCCTGGCCTACACTCTGCTAACCTGCTTGAATATATTAAATATCCAGTCATAGAATAACTTCCTGTGGTGTAACACATAGGCAGCAATATGTTTACATATACAACTACTCATAGTGTATAACTTTGTAAACATACTGTAAAATACAAGAATATGAGGCAAATGAATGTCTTCTTAAAAATAAGAGCTGGACGTTCTGCACAAGGATATACTGGTTGGTATACACTTACCAACCACTTTGTTAGGTACACCGGTACAACTGCATACAATTCAGTGCAACACTTCCTCAACATCTGTGTTGTCATAAATGTATAAATTCAATTCTGTGTTTATTATTGTGGTTAGCACTGTTGCCTCACAGCAAGAAGGTTCCGGGTTTGGGCCCCACCCGGGACCTTTCTGTGTGGAGTTTGCATGTTCTCCCCGTGCTTGCGTGGGTTCTCTCCGAGGTTCCTCCCACAGTCCAAAGACATGCAGCTTAGGTTTATTGGTGTCTCTCAATTGCCCATAGGAGTGCATGTGCGTGTGGGTGGTTGTTCGTCTATGGGTTAGCCCTGTGATGGATTGGCAACCTGTCCAGGGTGTACCCTGCCTTCGCCCGATTGCCGGTGTACCTAATAACGTGGCCAGTGAGTGTAGACAACTATAGAGCCAAACATGGAGGATGAGGATGGGGAAGGGTGACAGGCAGGCACGCTATGCTTGTTCCCCATTACCTAGACCTGTTGCATCAGTAAAGTTTTCTGCCAATGAAAAAGACAAGAGAGACAGGAAAGAGAAAAGAGGTGTAAGGGAGAGAGAGACTCCACTCCAGAATGACCGAAAGGTCAGTTCAACACATTCTCTCACTTACCATGTATGGTATCTACCCATTAAATATTAATATAATATTTTGATTTGTTTTGAGATACAGTATCAGTCTCTTTCTAAACTTTTCAATGGAACTAAGCCTACTAAATAGTTAGTCTTAATGAAAACTGTTTGTCCAGAGTCACAGGAACACTGGGCCAACTGATGCACTTTTAGAGCATTTTAGATATCACTGAACCTTTTACAGCTCAAATAGGATAAAGCTAGAAAAGCAAGATTTTAGTTAAAGGATCAAAGGCTCAGAGAGAGAACCTGGTCAATACATTAAATTGTCTAGGACTCATAGCAAGTTAATAGGCCTGAAACCTTTTTTGTTATCAGAACACATGCACGCACGCACACACAGACGCACACTTGTTTTTGTCACTTACTGGAATCCCTACATAGACTTATATTAACTTCCTGGATTAATCTATCCTTAACCAAAGCCACTCTAAGTTTACACTGCGTCATTTTCATAAAATTTGACGAAATACGTTGTAAGGACCCACAGTGAGGCCAGTCTCCACAAAAGCTCCGGTTTTTCTGTGCCCACAAACATATAAAACATCATACACTAATTCACAGCAATGGCACACTATGGAGTAAACTCAATTCTCATGTATAGAAAATGGAAGAAAATGCTGTCATTATACATTAAAATACAGCAAAGTAAAGTGAAGGTCTTATGCCTTACTGGGAAACAGTGCTTGACACAATGTGAGTAAGATAAACATTTTAGTTACTCCGATGATAAACTTGGTCAGAAATTAACCCGCTATACTAAAACCTTTCTCCTACCAGTTCAGTTTGCCATTTCCGGCAAATGTCATCTTTGTAAGGTGATTACTGTAGTGAAATGTGTTCAAAGATAAGACCAATATTCATTTTATATTATCCTTATTGCCACTGTGTTTTTAATTCTCTACCTTGTCTGTGGCACTCAATCCAAAGACCAATGGTTTGTACTGAAGCTGTAAGTCTTTAAGAATGTCTCACAAATTTTATGCATAGTTGCATTAAAAAAAGAAAGAAAGAAAAACTTCAGTCATTTCTTGAAACTGTTGACCACCGTAGTTTTTTAACAAACATGCATGTATGAGTATGGAGGACTGAGCTCACTGGCACAGAGGAATAAGATATGTCCGGCTATGATATACAATATTCTTAGAAGGAAACAATCATCAGTAGCTTGGGTTTTTCATGGGATTTTTTTGACAATAAAAACATTACAAACCCATTTTTAAAAATATATATATATTACACTATATATTATTACCATAAAATGTTGCCTTATCCTTTATTTCAAAATTAATAGCTAAAACATATATGAAAATTTGTGGGCAATAATATACAGCTTAAGGGTTAAACAATTGTCAGGCAGTGCAAGGATTGACTGAAGTAAGACTAAATTCAAAGTTTACTTTTTCATAACTTCTTAATGGCTAAAAAAGTTGCAGTCTGCCCATTTATATGTAAAACTTGTAATTGCAAAAATAGTGACCTCTAAAATGGTTATTACGCAGCTTATTGGATGTTGATTACTTGTTGTCTGTGGGAAACCTTGAATTGATTTTAATGCGAACTTGTGATTATATTAGATTTTACATTTTAATATATGATACAGTATCATTGTTTTCAGATTAATTACATAATATGTGTAATTTTATTGAAACACTACATTCTCATATGATTTTTTGGCAAAGAAACGTTGAACTGTAGAAACACTCACCCTCGTTGGCGAAGTGTGGGGACTCCTCAGCACAGACCTCCCCTGCTCCCACCTCTGTGAGTGCTGACAGGTAGAACTTGTAGCGGCTAGATCGGTCTGGCAGTTGGAAAGTGAAGTCTGTCACATTAGGAAGAAAAGTCTGTATCTGGAGTGGACCCTCCCTGGAGCCATTGACTGCACACATATATGTTTACAGAACAATGAGAGAAAAGGGCAGATGAGTTAGCTTGCAATTAGAAATATTCCCAAATCCTGTCATGTGGCAGTTTGGCACCCTAGCTGACAAACTTCTAGCTATTGCCCAAATATTTACTAAAGTCTATTAGATAATGTAGAGCTTTTGACCTACTATGCATACTGCAGCTGTGCACACGTTCAGTACTTTACCAGTGCAGTGGCTGACTACCAAAGCTGTTTTGAGGGCATTCATTTAGTGCCAAAAAGTTTGACTCTTATGATTACTAAGCATACATATGGGGTACTAGGCAACATGAACTGAACCTTTAGAGTTTTTAGTATCCAGTACATGTGCCTCTATGGCCATGTTACAGTAAAGCATTTTTTATCCTGCCATTGGTATCGGCTTTATTTAGCTGATCCTTTACAGCATCATAGAATGGTTTATTTTCATATCTAT
Organism: Monopterus albus; assembly: GCF_001952655.1. Taxonomy (NCBI): domain Eukaryota; kingdom Metazoa; phylum Chordata; class Actinopteri; order Synbranchiformes; family Synbranchidae; genus Monopterus; species Monopterus albus. The sequence goes on from NW_018128076.1 coordinate 559,209, forward strand.
CCCAGTGAATATGCTGCAGGTCACCATGACATTTATAGCCTAAGTTGTGCAATAGTATCTGATCATGTTTAATTTTACAATATAACAGGTCGTATACATTTTTAAAAATCCACTGATTGTATGTCAGTGTGTAGGTATGAATGTAATGGTGAACATTGTGTAGAGCAAGTTTGCATCATTTGCATAATTGTTTCCTTATTTATTTTATTTATCCGTCTTGTTTTCTGGTTGTTTTGTTGTAATAATACCCCCTGGCATTTTTGTTCAGTTATTTACTTTTATAATTTTTTGATTATGTAAGTTGTGAACATAGGAGGCTATCCTGACGTATAGTCTTTCTCTCTCATTTTCTATACCACTTAGTCCCGAATAAGGTCGCGGGGGGGCTGGAGCCAATCCCAGCCAGCATCGGGCGAAAGGCAGGGTACACCCTGGACAGCTCCTAAGGTATACTATTTGGTTGAAATAAAGTTTGGGCTTTTTCTAAAAAGAGTCTGAATGACTGACCAAAATGTAATAGTTGTACTGATACTGATGTACTGAGTGGTCTGAGCTGCAGCAGTATATACATTTACGGTAAGCCTCACCTCTCTTGCTGCACTGCTTAAAGCCACAGTATTCAAGTCTATTTTTAACACAATTTATGGTTGAAATGCTTTAATTTATTTAGCTGGTAAGTAGGTTGGCATCATATAAAAGGTGAGTAGACAAGAGAATGTGAAAGCCTTTGTCAGTGTCAGACTTGCGTGCAACATATGGCTAATTCCTGGTGTCGGTACATACCGTAAACTCAATTCATATCAAACCTGCTAAATATACTAGTATATATACTGATTTGTTAAATTTGGAACAGCACTACATTCAGGTTTAAAATGGATTGGAAAAGCCATGTGCAACCTCACCTTCAGATGTCTGTAATGAAAATGAAGAAGGCCCTACACCTAAGAAAACAGGAAGAATTTATAATTTTCCTTAATTTCTTTGGTGAAAATACAATTTAAACTAAAAAATTCCTAAGGGGGTCATGAACACTGCATACCAACTAGTTAACTTTATGTTTAAAGGTTTACAATTTTGTGTATGCAGCATATTGTGAATATTTGGGTGTAGTGGTTAGAAACAAACAATGTATAATATGTAATGTGAAGGAAAACACATTAGAATGGGATATAGTGTGAGTCAAAGAAAGTGGTTGCGTAACAGCTGCCAAGGCATTGACCTTGTGTGCTTCCAGAAGTGCATGTGCTGCTCTCAACAAATAGCTTGACTCACGGTTCTTTAAAGCATCTAACATCTCCTAAAAAGGAAAGTTTAAGGGTTGATGCAATTGGGGAAACAATGATAAGAAGTGAGAGATGGGAATAAAGTGAGGAGCAGAGTTGGTCAGTGTGTGTGTGTTTGGAAGGATAGACAAACAGGCAGATCTGGCCGGGAGGGGACCAACCTGATTTTGGATTCTGGACTGGCGGTACCCTGTGGCCACAATGACTGACAGTCTTCCTATTTAACACTGTATTTATTCTTTTCCAGAGGTGGTGATTTGATTCCCTATCTTTCAAACTATTGAATTGCCTTGAATTATTATAATATTAAATTATCATTGTAATTGGAATGGATTTGTCTGAAGTAATTTAGTTTGAATCTCAAAACTACATGGGTTTTGAGAAATCAGAGCAGCACCTGTTTGATATTTGAGCTGGTATCCAATCAGAATGCCATTTGGCTCCAGAGGTTTGTCCCATTCCAAGTAGATGGTGTCCAAACTCCTCCGGTTGATACTGAAGAACCCTGGTGCATCAGGAACTACACACATACAAACACACAAATAAAAATACTGTTAAGGGAAGAGAAGAAACAATATAATGCGGTACCAATAATGGCCATTAGAGGCTTCCACCAAAAAAATCTCTAGTTCCACAGACATCCATTTCAGTTTTGCCAATATACCGTATCTCTCAAAATCCAAAGTCAGTCCTTTGACATTAGAGATGTTACTGTTTCTAAAGCAGATTTTACATCTAAAGCATGCTCTGGTGATTATTAAAAACATGTTTTAAAATTATATATAATAAGACTGCAGCAGGCAGTTCCAGTCAGTCAGTTCCACATACTGGAATTAAAATGTCCCTTTAGTGGCTCAGAATCAACATGACATTAGGGTTGCAACGGTATACGATTTTCACAATATTATAACGTCTCAGAAAATTTCATGGTTTCACCTTATTACAGTATATGGTGTTACACAATTACTATTATTATGACCTACAATGACCCCCAAAGAAATGAAAACAGAAAGGCCTTTTTTTTGACAAGTGATTGTGCCAGTTGACTGACCTGGATTGCAGCACCAGATGGACCCAAACACTAAAAACTGTATTATGAACATAGTTTAAAAAAATAGCATGTAACTATAATATGTTATATAACAATGACATGGTGAAATTTTTTTGAGCAGATGGCTTCCTCACCTCCCTCCTTGGTGGTGAATTCCACTGTGTTGCTTGGTGGACCTTCAAAGCGACTGTTGGCCACAACCATAAACATCTTGTATTTAGAGAAGGGCACCAGGCCGCTGAGGATGCCAGATGGCTCAGGCATGGTGCTGTAGAAACCTTTGATCTTCTTCTCTTTGCTTACTACTAGATTTGGGACCAAACTGGACTCACGCCAGTAGTACAACTGGAAGGGAGCAAGAGAAGAAAGGGGCAAATTGGTAAGGAGTAGAGAGGATAAGGAGATCAAAGGAAAGAACTTGTCAGAAACACTATAATCCAGTCTAATTTTAGACCAACTCTGCAGTCGGTTCTCATTAGAAAAATGGAACCCGACTCACCCTGTACTCCTTGAACTCTCCTAAAACAGAGTTTGGATCCACAGGCTTCCAGTGGATGTTCACTTTACTGCTGTCAACCTTTGACACCCGCAAGTCAGTGGGCTCAGCAGTGGGCTCTGAATGAACCAAAAGTGACACAAAAAGGGACAATGTATGTGTGAAAAGTTAAAAAGGTTTGGCTTTGTTTGTGCTGGAATGTCAAGTTTCCTTCAGTGGTGGCTCTAGTCGTTTGCAGTAATTACTGTACAGTAATAATAGTTTAAAGTTTTTTTTAAGTCTAGTTGTGGAAATTGTACCTAAAAAGAAAGAAAATATCTCCCAGTCTTCATCCATAATCAACACAGCTGCTGTCTTTTAAAAATATCATCTCTAGTGTGCATCTATTTACCATCCTCTCCGGAATATCCAATGACCACATTAGACTCAGGTCCTGGTCCAAATTCATTCCTGGCCTGGATTTTGATCTCGTAAGGCACATAGGTTTCTGTGTTGTGGATGACATGTTTGGACCCCTCCGTGGTCACGTTACTCCAGTCTTCCCCCATATCCTTCTGTCTCCACCACACAATGTACTGTAGGTTTGGGCCATTTCTTGCCAAATTAAGTAGAGGCTAGACGACACAAAAACACAAACCTTGTGTTGATTCCAGATGCTGAGGTACTGCTATCAAAAAACTATAACATGTTACACTTGGGAAATACCGGTGAAATTAAACATGGGAAATTAAACAACATAATTTTACCATAAATTTAAACTCAATTTGGCTGGGAGGAATGTATTTCATGTCATTAGTAAATGATCTTAATGATTTTTTATTATTTCTTGATCAGTACCGCAATTTCTGTTCTTTTTGTTTTTGTTGTTGACCTTTACTTGCTTTACTTGATCCACATATTCAATTTGACAGGGTTTTTAAGCCAAATGCCCATCCTGGTGCAACTATTTGGGCAATTTTCAGTGTTCAAGAAGTCTCATTTCTTTTAGTGGTACTGAATTATTACTTTTTGCAATATACATCCCAGTTTACCTAATGCATTAGTGCTGATGCTTTCTGGGTCTTTCCTATGATTTAAAATATTACTACGTAGGCAAAGTTTGGGGTCTTGTTTTAACTAGTTTTGATACTATACTACATGCATTGCTTTAAAAGCAACTGCCTTTCAGGCATACAGTAACAATGAATGTGATGAATGTGTCCTTTTTGCAGCCACATCAGAAGTAGAGTTTAAAAAATAAAGTTGTCTGTTTATTTATACATAGATGAAGTAGCATAAGGTATGTGTTATTGATTTATACAGGACATTTTAAGGATAGTTTTACTCAAGGATTGATCATTGTTTAAAGGCCTACTCTAGAGTGTATAAAGGAACTGTTTCAGTAAGTCCCAGAATCTTAACTAGGAACTCATAGTTTAACTCTTTTTATCTACCATGGAAGTGAAAACCATATGGCATAGTCAGCTTTGCGGCTAGTTATTTCCCACTGACCAAAAGTAGTAGTTTCGCTGTGGTCCTTTGAGTACTTTAGTGACAGAACACCTTTACACATTTATAAAATTGCTGACTGCAGACCTTAAATGATGACCAGATGGTAAACTTCTCTTTGAACAATCAGCAATGTACAAAGAGTAATGATCTTGAAAATGTAATGTTTTTAAATCTTTCATTGAGGTTGAACAGCTATTTCTGTTTATGAGTGATGTCATCCCAGTGTACAAGCAAAGTGGGGCCACAGAATTTTTTTTTAAATAAACTCTTTAATTTTGTCAAGTTGATGTAATTTTAGAACATTTCTCATGCTCTTTTTGGCTTGTTTTGTGTGCCTTTTCTAAATTATAACAAAAAAAATATTTATACATATTCTCAGTACACTGCCAAGCTTTTTTGTGTTTTTTACATTTTCAAGATGTAGGTCTTACTTCCCAAGTGATCTCCATATTGTCCTTCTTGGAGCCCCATCCTCGCAGACCTCTAGGAATGGCATCTGGAGCTTGTTTTAACATGACAAAATGCACTTGGATCAAACATCAACTCCAAAAAACTCCATGTTGGCAAGTTCATATTTATATCCTTAGACTTTCTGGCTTGCGGCTTCTAGAATCTGTATTCTGTATTTCAGAATATGTAGGAGTACAGTTTTATTCAAAAATTAATGTTAATTAACATCCACCACTTTATAAAAGTCATGCCTATTCTGACAAATTGAGATTCAGTTTTTAAATAGTTAATTTATTCATTAATTGTACTTAGCTCTTATTAAAACATCATATTTTTCATGTAAAGCACGTCAGATGTTGCACCTGATAGGAAGATGGGTAAAATACTTTATATTTAGTCAACTAAAAGATGGAAAAATAATCAGCTGTCCCCTCTGATCAGTCTTTAAACAAATATAATTTCAGAGCACATATCAGAACATAAGGTGACTCTCACCAGCTCCACTGGTCTTATATCGCGGTGAGGGGCGGCTGGGCTGACTCTGGCCCACTGAGTTAATGGCGATGACCCTAAACTGGTAGTTGACAAAGGGGGCAAGCTGCAGGATGACAGAGTTAAGGTGGCCAGGGTAAGTGGACAGGTTCCGCCACCTGCCTGGCTCCCAGTGATCCTCCTCAAACTGGACCAAGAACTCTATAGAGACAAAAAAGCTTAAAACAAGATGGGCCAAACACTGTTGAAATAGTGGAAATCCTGGGGGAAATCTTGAGGTCTTTGATGGGACTCAGCAGGTTTTCTAGGATATCTAGGTGTGATACAAGAAATGTGTAGAAAAATGTGGTAATAAAGGGTAATTAAAGAGCCCATGGCATGCTTTTCCTTGTTTTCTGATTTATCTATCTACATTTATCTACAGCGATGAATTATCAATTTAAACTTGCCCCAAAGCTAAAAAAAATCAGGTGTACATACAGTATGTTCAAGTACTTCTATGCAGAAGCAAATTGGTTTATACAAGTCTCACAAACTCTCGCCGGCGAGACTTTTTTCTAACAAAATAAAGTACTACATGATAGTTTAACAATTTCCTTGAATGGTTGAAATGTCCAGGCAGTTGCGTGTTCATATGAGCTTGCCTGTGATCCACCAGTGCCATTGTAAAAGTGGAATATTTCGACTGTGCCTGGTTTTGTGGATATATTTTTCCTCCTGCTGCTGCACTGTGACCAGAGGGTGTGGAGAAAATTACAGGGCCTTAGGTTACTGCACTTCCGGGAATGTTCCTGTACAGGGACTTGCTGTTTTTCCTGACTGGGTCTAGCCTACCAGCAGCCAGTCAGTGAAGCCCCTGCTGCAGTTAGTGATGAGCTCATCAATGCTGGATTCCCCCAGAGCACAGTAGCTGTTTGTTTTGACTGCTTGAAGCCAGTGTGTCTGCCTCATGTGATGTGTTGTGAGTTATCAAGCAGATTAATGATCCATGATGTTATTGTTGGTGCTACGCTACCTGTTGGATTTAGTTTCACTACTTTGGGACTGTATGCGTTTGTGTGGGGAAAGACGCAGCAACCACCGGTTGGATTTACCAACCTTGGAGCTACTTGAAAGGCAGTGATGTTTCCACTACTTGGTGGGACTTAACAGTAAGTTAAAAAAAAAAAAATAAATGTTGCGTGTCTGTTAATGCATTGTTTCTGTAATGTTAGGGAGAATTGTTGTAAGGCTGGAGAAGTTACTGTGTCTGCATCATTTCTCAATTACCCACTTTGAGTGTTACACATCTCTTTTCATCAGTACATACACCATTGTTTACCAATCTATGGAGGAGAAATTCAAGTTAATTAATGCTGTTGCAGTTTGTCTGCTGTCCACTTTCATATTCTTGTTACGGTGGGGTGTCCCTCACCAGGAGGTGAGAGAGAGAGAAAAGGAGGACTCAAGGTGCAGGCTCAGGTGCTAATAAATACATGTCTTTATTGCAATAAATTTACAGAGAAGTGGACAAAGTCAATGGGTGGTCAAACCAGGGTTGAGCTGTGGAGGCTGAGAAGACCAAGACAGGCAGGTGAGTAAATGAGTGAACTGTAGGAACCAGGAGAGTCAGAGGACCAGGACGGTCAGGTGAGTAGACAGATAATCTGGAGGAACCAGGAGAGTCAGATTGACCAGGATGGGCAGGTGAGTAGACAGATGAACAGCGGCAGATGAGATGACAGGAGGGACTCAGGAACCAGAAGACAGGGCTGGTGTAGTACTTGCTATAGCGCTCGCTGTCAGATAGCCACAGCAGATAAACTCACTGGAGGTGATCACGGCAGGGGAAGATTGCCAACTGTGTGGCCGCATCTAACATAAAACAATTTAGAGCTCACCATAATTGTTGCCGTTCACACAGTCTGTGGTTACGTCCTCAACATAACCTCGTCCACATAACATCATCCACGTCAATGCTCCAGCAACAAAGGAGCGTCTGCCAGCGTTTTAAATAGCGATGGTTAATCAAATGGGGATGAGCGTCAGCTGTGCAGCACGCCCGGGAGTCAATTAGCAAGTGAATGCATCTCAGCTGTATCGCTGAGCCCGCGGGATGAGAGAGCAGGGGAGAAAAGGGGAAGAGAGGCAGGTAGCGCCGAGTGGACCTGATAATTCTGGCATGAACATGTCAGGTAGGATTTGAATTATTGTCATTGTCGAAAACCTATCTTATTTATCAGTGTTTTAACCCTAACCCTAATCTAGAGGTACCCAAGATTAAACATTAAATGGCTGGAAATGAGCAAAATGAGCATGCCATGTGTTCTTAATTGAATGTGTGAATACTGACCTGTGACTGGGCTTCTGTGGTCATTTCCGGGAATCCAAGTGAGGCGAACACTACGGGCTGTTGGGTCTGATAGATCCAAATCCATGGGTGGGTCTGGAGTGTCTACAGAGAAAAAGAATGACCTGACCTCAAACAAGGCAAACCTATGTATGCACACACATTCACACTGCATGCTACAAAATACTTGTTGCTCATGCTGTATAGTGTCATTTATTTTCATAATCATTCCTTTAATCTTAAATTAAAATACTCTCAAAGATTCTATTAACACACTCAGCATCCCCCAAATATACAGAGCTCCTCCCCTCAATTGTCTGAAAAGATGAGAAAAAAATGCTCTACTAATAACACAGCAAACAACTTAGCAAATTAGGCATTGTGAAGCATGAATGAGACAAATGTTTTTACACTTAGTATGAGATAAAATTACTTGATAATATGGAATAGGGTACATGCATTCTGTATAAAAACAGCCTCCTCTCAAGGCAAGGGGCCTTGCCAAGGGGCAACTCTCAGCAATATTCCCATAATAATGTGGTCCTCATAATATGATAGCTTGACCATGAAAACCTGCTGCTGGCATTTTAAATGATGCTGATATCATTATTAGTTTGAAAGTTATTTAAGAAAAATGACAGACATCCACTCATTGCTTTAGGGGTAAATCAGGGACTTCGGTGAGTGAACCACAGGCAAAGCATTGAAGACGTCACATTTCTGCAAGTCTATGTTCTGCTTGTTCAACAGCTGCTGAATAAACTGCTTAGACAGTCTCTGTTACTGGTTGATTGTTGCACTATATAGTGATCCCTTACATCTGCTCAGCTGTGAGTATGTTAGGTGTGCAGCCCCTCCCTTCTTTAAACAGTGACCGACACAAGGAAAACACAGAGGAAAACCAAAGTTAAACATCTGGGTCAACCTGTGAGGTTATGTTGGGTGAAGGTTAAGGAAAGCATGGGGTGTACCAATTGTTAGGTTCCAACAATGGAAACAGCTATTATGCAGTTGGAACAGCAGCGTCCTCACCGGCAGACTACTGTGCTCTGAACAAGATGTAGCTGGTTGCTAATATCTCGGTCAGATAACGAGCACTCACATCTTGGACAATGTCAGAACAAATTTCTAAATTGGCATTAATTGGATAAACTGACGATATATTCTTAATCTAAGAGGTTACTGTGTTACCTGAAAAAATGTCAAAACTTATATAATAAATAAAATGGCATAATACCAGCCCTACAGATGAAAATATTAACAATTTTGAGTCTGGCTCAAAATCTCTGCCATCAGGCTCTTGCCCAGCTATCGCTACATAGACTCAGTCTCTGTGCCTGGAACTGAAAAGCTGGATGTTCCTTCATTTCACTTTGAACAAACTTAACCTGATTTCTGAAATACCCCCAGGGTTGTAGCATGTCAGCTAGCCTTAGTCACACAAACTGCACTGTGAACAGACTAGCTTTACATAGTACACTGACATGAGCAAACAGTAAATGCTACCAATGGCTAAATAAATGCCCCATGCAGACTGACAGTGTGTCCTTACAGTTCTTCATAAATGCACACTTCTTCTTCTTCTTCTTTCAGCTGTTCCCGTTAGGGGTCGCCACAGCAAATCATCTGTTTCCACCTAACTCTATCCTCGGCATCCTCTACTCTCACCCCAATTAACTTCATGTCCTCTTTTAGCATATCCATATATCTCCTCTTTGGCCTTCTCTTGACCTCTTGCCTGGCAGCTCTATCGCCAACATCCTTCTACCAATATAACCACTATCCCTCCTCTGCACATGTCCAAACCATCTCAGTCTGGCCTCTCTGACCTTGTCCCCAAAACAGCCAACTTGAGCTGTCCCTCTGATGTGCTCATTCCTAATCCTGTCCATCCTGGTC
>NW_018128076.1:568778-573163 GCF_001952655.1 Monopterus albus
CCCCTTTCCTTTGTTTCTCCCTGCCACTCTTCTGTCACACAACACTCCTGACACCTTTTTCCACCCACTCCAACATGCCTGCACTTGCCTCTTCACCTCTTTCCTACACTCCCCATCACACTGGACTGTTGACCCTAAATACTTGAACTCCTGTGCCTTCTTGACCTCAGCCCTTAACACTGATGGCCATCACACAGAGATGGGCACTTGACTTGGGGACTCCTATTCAAGTTGCTTGAGTCAGAAATAAATAGATTTCTGACTGGCAACTTGCACCTGATCATTTCCAGACTTGACTCAGACTCTACTAAAATTAATGCAGTCTAATACAACAGTCCTGCAACAGGTCCTCCTTTATGAATGTGATAATGCACAGCTTTTGATCCAACTGTTTTAAAAAGGTGTTGATTCAACTGTATGAACATTTTTATCTGAGGCTGTAGCTTGTGGTGCTGTTGAACTGCACTGCATTATCCTGTACATAGAGCTGTTATTTCACCCTGCCTCAAAGATATGAACAAAGTGGATAAAATAGAAACACCTTATAACAGTAGAGTTCAAAATTACTGTACAACTGAATCAACAACTCACAAAATTAAAAAAAATAAATCAAAATCTGAACATTATCACCTTCATGCAGGAAGATTTATTTCATGGCTGCAGGTTTAAACTACATTAGTTTTACCTTGGTGTAGGCTACCTAATAAGCTAACTGTGTCATATCACAGGGTTGATAAGCTAGGAAACATCTACACTCTAAAATCCTGTTGAACAAACTAGATAGAAACTCCACTGCTGTCTCTCCTAGACACTTCCACACCTCTACAGGTATGTCATCTGGACCAACAGCCTTTCCACTCTTCATTCTCCTCAGAGCCTTCCTCACCTCATCCTTTCTAATCTTTGCTACTTCCTGCTCTACAATATTCACCTCTTCCCCACTTCTTTCCCTCTCATTTTCCTCATTCATCAGTTCCTCAAAATACTCCTGCATCTGCATGCATTGGCCACAAGGGGGCTCACATACAGTCAACCTTTGCAGGCCTCACAATGGTGAATAATCTTTTAGACAAATCTTGTATCAAAATTATTGAAGGGTCAGCACCAAAATCGAATCGGTTGTTCCATGAGCCATAGCCTACCTCTCCAAAAATTTCATCAAAATTTGTTTTTTACTTTTTGATTTATGCTGTTAACAAACTAAGAAACACACAAACAAATGCTGGGAAAAAATGTAACCCCTGCCCTTGGCTGAGGTAATTATAATATAACAGAGGAACAAGTTAAGACAAGTGATTCAGTCTTTATGTGACAGTTGGTGAGCAGGCATCTCAGACTCTGTGAATGTTCACCAACACCAGTCAAGTTTTCTAATCTGGCTGGTCCAAGATGGCGCCGCTGTATCTGGCCGGCCGTCTACTCCTGTGTATTTTTTTTTTTTTGTATTGTTTGATGGCCCCTCTGCTTTCTCTCTTTTGGTGTACGATCATCTGATGCTGCTTGAAATACGAAACTCGATGATGACCGGGTCAAATTGCTGTTGGAGTCGGCAATTCAAGTCCCCACCACCTCTCTTAGCGTCTGTACCACCTTTTCTGCGACGCTCGTTCCATCCGACACGAGTTAGACCTCGGCGAAGATGACGTGGCAGGAGAGCAGGACTGCATGTCAAACTGAAATCTGTTCTGTCACAAGGGATGGGATACCTCTGGGAGCATGGCTACGTCGACTCGAGATGGTCGTCTACCTTCAACTATCGCTTTCTTCAACCAGTAGGCCTAGATGCCGACCCGCCTCTTCACTCTAATCTTTGCTCAGTGTCCCGCACTGTGTGCCCCCAGGTCCAGCCTAGCTTGCTCCAGTTCGCCCTGTTTAATGTAAGATCACTCAATAACAAAACTTTCATTTTGAATGATCTTATCACCACTCACGATCTGGATATGTTTTTTATCACGGGATCTTGGCTCCAACGAGGGGATAACAATCTGTTTTCTGAGCTTTTACTGGCCAAATATTTATTTTTTAACTCCCCACGCCACGCTGGTCAAGGTGGTGGCCTGGCATCTGGTTTTTAAGCCAACTTTAAAATGTTGCCTCTTGCCCTATATGGCCTTTTCTAGCTTCGAGCTTCAAACTTTTGTTTTATTGCTGCACTGCCCTATTTTATGTGCAGTCGTCTACCGAACTCCCAAATCCATGAACTTGGAGAGTTTTTGGCTGCTTTTACTTCACAGGCTGATTGTCTGTTGAATCTTCAAGCTAACTCCTCGCTTGTAAACGATTTTAATGCTCTGTTGGACTCCTTTGACCTCAGTCAGTCAGTAGTCTGTCCCACTCACACACAGGGGGGGGCACATTAGACTTTGTCATTTCTCGGGGTCTATCTGTTACTATTAAGGATGTGGCAAATATAGCCATATCTGACCACTTCCTTATTCGTTTTTAAGTCCCGCTACCAATAAGGGCCCAGTGGCCCCACAGCTGCATCACAGGATTATTACTTCCTCTACCCCCTCTGACTTTGCTGCTGCATTTTTAGACTCTGAATTCTATTCTTCTGTGGATCAAAATCCTCCGACGTGCCCTGAGGTACTTTGACTTGTGCCCGGATCATGGTCTCCAGGCAAACCGAAGCAAATGGAAAAAAGACGGATTGCATGTCTCGCTTGATATTTTTATAGTCAGTCTCCTTACATATCAGGAGGCTGTAAAAGAGGCAAAAACTCAATTCTTGTCTAACACTATAGCGACAGTCGTAACCCGAGAGTACTTTTTAAAACTATACATTCTGTTGTTAATCCAGTCGGTGCAGTACCCAGTGAGGGTTTGCCTGTTCTGTGCAACCAATTTCTAAGATATTTTAGGGATAAGGTTGGGGCTCTTAGGCATAATATGCCTAAGCCCCCAGCACATACTCAGCCTGGATCCCACATTTTACATAATCTTAGTTCCTTCACTTAGATTTCTTTATGTCAATTAAAACCGGTCTCTTCACCCCTTGACCTGCTTCCTGCCAAGTTTTCCAAGGAGGTTTTTGATATTCTTGGTCCCTCCCTGGTCACGTTTATTAATCTCTCTCTGGATGCCAGTGTGGTCCCGACTGCTCTTAAGCATGCGATAGTTCAAGCACTTCTCAAAAAACCTAATCTGGATCCCTCTCTATTATCGTCTTTTCGTCCAATTTCTCTTCTTCCTTTTTTGTCCAAAATTCTGGAAAAAATCATATTCACCCAGTTGCAGTCACACTTAGATTGCAACTTATCAGCAATATTTGCACAATTGGGCTTTAAGCCTGGCCACAGCACAGAATCAGCATTACTTAAGATTCATAATGATATCACTATGGCTCTCGATACCAAATGTCCTATGCTATTAGTTTTGTTGGATCTAACTTCAGCTTTCGATACTGTTGATCATTCTATCCTCTTGTCGAGACTTGAACATTTTGTTGGGCTTAAAGGCACTGCCTTAAACTGGTTTTCTTCTTTTTTAACCGATCAAACTTTTTCGTTCAGTATTGGTGATTGTGTCTCTAATATAGCTTCTCTCATTTCAGGCGTTCCTCAAGGTTCTACCCTGGCTCCATTGTTCTTCTCATTATATATTGCACCCCTTGCGGCAATTATAGCTAGCCATAATGTTCATTTCCACTTTAATGCTGATGATGTCCAGATTTACATGCCACTGTTCCTATCTGACTCCAGTGCTCTTACCCCATTGCAAAATTGCATTCGAGATATTAGGCAATGGCTTGCGCAAAATTTTCTGCATCTGAACGAGAGTAAGACCGAATACATTTTTTTTTAGTTCTGACCCGTGCTGATGTAGATATAGTCAACCTCTGCACCTCAGTCTTCCCTCTATCTGACACGGTGAAAAACCTCAGAATAATTTTTGATGGTGGTTTTACTTTTGAGAAACAGATTAGGGCAGTGGTTAAGTCTGTTTTTTTCAGCTAAGACTTAACGAAGGTTAAACCTTTTTTGTCACATGGAGACCTGGAGAAGGCTATACACGCGTTTATTACTTCACGGTTAGATTATTGCAATGCCTTGTATGTAGGAGTACCCCAGACTTTGCTTCAGAAAGTACAATTGGTCCAAAATGCAGCAGCTCGGCTGCTGTCCAATGCTCCCAGGTTTGCCCATATCTCCCCGATTCTTCGTGCTCTTCATTGGCTTCCAATCCAATTTAGAATTAAATTTAAGATCCTATTGTTTGTTTTTAAGGTTATTCATGGTCTCGCCCCATCCTACCTACCTGATCTGCTGTCTGTCTATGTGCCGCGTAGAGCTCTGCTGATCATTTGTCGCTGGGCGGTGCTGCGCTGCCGCTACAAAAATTGGGGCAACCGATCTTTTTCTATCTACGGCCCCCGACTGTGG
>NW_018128076.1:573208-578063 GCF_001952655.1 Monopterus albus
GAAGAAAGAAAAGAGTGACTTGCACTGGAGCCATGTGTTACCTGAAGGCAAGGCACTAGAGAGTGAAGGGTGGAGGGATGCTTCCTCTGTGAGCAGGGGACAAGGACAAGGAAGTGGTTATAAAGGTTACAGTTTGCATGTTAGTCTACCAGAAAATCAACAGCAAGGAAGCACACTTGTTAAAAATGTTAAAGTCAGCTTCACTTACTGTAGCTCCAGTTTAAAACAATCATGTGAACACTGTTTTTGTAAGATGATACTTTGGCACTGAGTCACAGATGTCTGCCAGTTTTCTGTTAAATTTGAGAAGCCAGTATTAAAGTAATGTTTTCTCAAGACATGTCTACTGTCATTCTGTAGACATTTGAGTCATTTATGAAAGTGTGCCCTTGTCTCTTGGCACAGCAGAATAAATACTACTTCCTCAGAGACACAGACAGATGAGTTTGAGGATCATAGACATGTCTTCAAAATGTGGTAAGATCTGTTGAATTAACTTTTTATTTGTTATCAATTTCTGTGGCTCATTTCTGTGACTCCTTGTCATTATGCCAAAAATATCACATCAAAGCAACGGTCCAAACAGAATGCTCAAACTGCATTTACAGTACAGCTTCACCACAACATTTCCTACGCAGCACTACAGTATCTCAGTATGCTGCATGCAAACTGTTCATCAGTGAGAGAAAGTAATGCTAAAATACTTAAGTATTTAGTAAACAGCATCAACACTAAAATATGCACGATTTCCATTTGAAGACCAAGTAGAAATATAGTACCGTCTGAAGAAAAACAGTTATAGAAAATATGAAATCGAGTTAATATGAACCATTCTTGGAATTTAAGGCAAGTACTGTGTCCACTGACCTAGTGTGCAGCACATTTGAATACAGCATGTAGGTTATGTGGTGACAAAGCTAATCCAACATTATCATAAGAAAATGAAACAACACACAAATATTTTAAAACTGATTATTTAGCACATTTTAATCCATCTACTTCAACAGTTTTTCTCAAGTAATATTTACTTTAAAGGTTTTTAATGGGTAATATTCCAGTATAGGGCTGATTCTTTAATTGAAGTAAATGGTTTGTACCAGCACTGCTCAGTATCTGAGTGTACCTAAAACAGTGAGACGTGCTGAGGCTGAGTCCTGGTCGATCTCAGATTTAGCAGTGCAGGTGTATGTTCCGTCATCTCCTTCATTCACGCTGGGGATGGTCAGTGACTCATCGTCCTTCTTCAGCCTGGGAGACACAGACAAATGAGTGGATGTTATTGTCTGTAGTATACATCATTATAGCCTTCCTGACTTTACCTATTCCAGTTATGACATCAACTGAGTCCATTAAAATTGAAAAATGTACAGAGTGTATAGAGGACTTTAATCCATACTGTACCATAGTCTGATAACAACAAAGACTCTCAAAGATTTAAAATACTAATAGGTACAAGTTTATTAAAAGGACCATGGCATGCTTTTCCTTGTTTTCTGACTTATCTACAATGTTACAATGGTGAATTATCATCTTAGACGTGACCTAAAACTCAGAAAATGAGGTGTGCCTATGTTGTAGTATTTTTATGCAGAAGCAATTTGGTTTATACACGTCTTGCAAACTCTCACTCGTGAGACTTTTTTTCTAACAAAATAAAATATTACGTGATAGTTTAAGGATTTCCTTAAGTGGGCATAATCTCCAGGCAGTTGCACGTTCATGTGAGCTTGCCTGACATCCACCACCAGTGCCCCAACCATATTGGCAAAATGTTATACTGCCTCTTTTGTTATGTATATTTTCAATAAAAAAAAAAAACGTTTTTTTTTTTTTTTTAAAGGCATCCCCTGGTGCCATTGTAAAAGCTGAATTTTTTGACTGCACCTAGTTTTGTGAATATATTTCACTTCCTGCTGCTGTAGTGTGACCAGAGGATGTGGAGAAAATTACAGGGCCTGAGGTTACTGAATGTCCAGGGACTTGCTGTTTTACCTGACTGGGCCTAAACTACAACAGCTGGCATGTGAAGTGTTCCCGCGGTGGTGAATGATCAGTTCATCAACTCTGGATTCTTCCGGAGCACAGTGCCTTTTAGTTTTGACTGCTTGAGGCCAGTGTGTTTGCTGCATGTGATGTGTTGCGAGTTAACAAGCAGATTAATGACCCATAATGTTATTTTCAGCACTACGCTACTTGTTGTAATTAATTTCACTACTTTAGGACTGTATGTGGTCATGTGGGGGAAGATGTAGCGACCACCAGTGGATTTACCGACCTTGGAGCTACTTGAAAGGGAGTGATGCTTCCACTACTCGGTGGGACTTAATGGTAAATTAAAAAAAAAAACACACGTTGCATGTCATTTACTGTATTGCTTCTATAGAGAATTGTGGTAAGGCTGGAGAAGTTACTATGTCTGCATTATGCCAGGTAAAATGATGTTTCTCAATTACCCACTTTGTTTAGAGTGTTACACATGTCTTTTCATTGGTATATATACCATTCTTTACCCCTCTATGGAGGAGAAATTCAATTGAGGGGAAACACATCTCAATGGGGAAACAAATTTCGACAACACCAGAAGCAAGAGGTGTGCCTGTTCATGAACTATCTTGTTTATAGGAAGAAGTTCTCTGGTTTTATCATTCTGAAATAATTACAAACAATTTGGAGTTATGAGGGGTGCCAAGCTAATCTAGAGGTACCTGTTAGGTATTTTTAGTCAGATAGATATTGGATAGATACTTTATGTATTAGAAATGTTTAGTGGAGATAGGATGTCTAGTTAGACTGTTAAATGCTTAGGCATGATTATGAGTTTCTACAGGGTACTTCTGGTCAAGGATACCAGAGAGAAGAGTTGATGACTGTCAGCAGACAGGGTGTTTAATATTATTATTACGACATGTATAACTGTAGCCTTAGCCATAATATGTTCTTATGTTTAAGCCACGACATGTACTAGAGGTAAGATACCTGAGCGTGTAATGTTAATTTTACCCGTGATCCTTTGAATAAATCAGCACTGTTTTGAAGTTACTTGGACTGCCTCGTCTCTCAGAGTTAGCAATGGTAAGACGAACCATATCCTACATACCCAAGATTAAATAATAATAATAATCACTTTTATTTGGCCAAGTATGCTACACACAAGGAATTCTGGTACAGAACTGAGGCAGCCATCTGCGGCGTCAACTTACACCGATGGCTCTAACCATCGGGGGCAACTTGGGGGGTCAGTGTCTTGCGCAAGGACATTTCGATATGTGGACTGCAGGCACCGAGATTCGAACCTCCAACCCTCTAGTTTAAACGTTAAATGACTGGAACAAAATGAGCAGGCTACGGGGACTTTAATATTAACAAAATTTTATAAGTGTAACTAGAGAAATGCGTGTGGATGCTGATAAGCTGAAAGATCATCCTGAAAATGCCTGAAATCAATTGCTGAAACAGCTCAAAGATGAGAAGAAATGGCCAAAGTATTTTGTTGAAATAGTTGAGAAGAAATGGCTGAAGTTCTTTGTTGAATAATCTGAAAGATGAGATGCAATAAAGTAGGACTGGTCTTGAAGAGCTGAACATTTTCATACCTGAATGGCTTTTCTAGCTGAAGGTATGCTGAACTTATTAATAAAATGCTGAACATTTCAATGGTCCAAAAGTTTCAAAATAAAGCAACATATTTCAAAGGTATGAAGTATAAAAAAATTCTCAATAGAAGCATGAATGTCCTTGAAGAGCTTAACATTTTGATAGCTGAAGGTATGCTGAAGTAGAATTTCTCCATTGATTTGAATGGGGCAAGATTTGTTGAAAAATGCTAAATATATCAAAAAGTATAAATGTTACAAACAAGAAAAATATAACCACACGTCCTTAAAAAGCTGAAGATTTTGATACCTCAGTGGCTTTTGTAGCTGAACGTATGCTTAACTTATTAAGAAGTGAAATTATTCCCAAAAGGTAGGTAATACAAGTAGGGTTGTGTGTTTGTGTGTGTGTGTGTGTGTGTGTGTGTGTGTGTGTGTGTGTGTGTGTATGAGAATGAAAGCATAGTCCTACACCCTGAGGATTACTAGGGCATCGCTATTGAAATGAGGCATAAAATATAAACAATAATTATACAAAAACTGTAAAAGATATCAAAAAGCTGTGTACATTATGAATAGCTGAAGAGTTGCTGAATAGATAACAGTTGAAATGGTGTTTTTAGCTAAAGGTATGCTGAAGTGATTAAGATGTGAACATTTTTCCCATTCATTTGAATGGGGCAAAACTTGTTGAAGAATGCTAAATAGTTGAAAAAGTATAAATGTTACAAACAACAAAAATACAAGCACATGTCTCCTTAAAAAGCTGAACATTTTGATACATCAATGGCTAAAAGTATGCTGAAAGAATTAAGCACCAAAAAACATACAGATGAAATGAGAATAATAACTAGAGAAATGCATTTACTGCCGAAAATGCGTGTGGATGCGAATTGCTGAAAGATTGCCCTGAATATGCTGAAGACTTTGACACTTGAATGGTTTTGCTAGGTGAAAGTATGCTGAAGTAGAATTTCCTCATTCTTTTGAATGGTGCAAAACTTTCACAATAAAGCTACATATTGAAGAAGTATGGAGTTTAGAAAGGTTCTGAATAGAAGCATGAATGTCCTCGAAGAGCTGAACATTTTAAAAGCTGAAAGTATTCTGAGCTAGAATTTCCCCATTCATTTGAATGGTGCAAAACTTTCAAAATAAAGCTACATATTTCAAAAGTATGAAGTTTAGAAACATTCTGAATAGAAGCATGAATGTCCTTGAAGAGCTGAACATGTTGATACCTGAAATAGTCCAACGTATGC
>NW_018128076.1:579352-579982 GCF_001952655.1 Monopterus albus
TCAAAATAAAGCTACATATTTCAAAAGTATGAAGTTTAGAAACATTCTGAATAGAAGCATGAATGTCCTTGAAGAGCTGAACATGTTGATGCCTGAAATAGTCCAACGTATGCAGAGGTAGAATTGTCCTATTCATTTGAATGGTGCATAACTTTTAAAATAAAGCTACATATTTCAAAAGTATGAAGTTGAGAAAATGTCTGAATAGAAGCATGAATGTCCTTGAGGAGCTGAACATGATGATACCTGAAATAGCTGAAGGTATGCTGAAGCAGAATTTCTCATGTTGGTGACATCATCATGTATTGTGTCTGGCCAATGTTTTGTGTCTCACAGAAACAAAGTTATCAGGCTGCAGCTGGATGGTTAAAAATTTTTAGAATGAAACCGACAATTGTCTTATTCACATTTTTCACAAATGGCCAATAGACGTGGTGTGCTGTTGCTGCCTATGTCAGAAACCACTTTCAAATGTATGAAAAATTGTACATCTATAATGTAACTGACCTTGAGTTCATAGCTTTGAAGGTTGAAGTCCCAGCAAGTGCAGTTATATACAGACCTCCAGACTACAGCTAGCCATCATTCCTGTCAAACCTGTGAAGCCTATTGGATGGATTTGAGATCGAT
>NW_018128076.1:583174-591773 GCF_001952655.1 Monopterus albus
ATGCACCAGATGGGCGAAGCAAACATCGGAATGACGGAGCAGCAATACATTTACTTTTCATGCTGTTCTGTCTTTGACCAATGCTTACACTTGCAAAATTTACCTGAGTGACATAGTGCAAGACTGCAGAGTGTAGGATGAAAAAATCAGAATACACAAACATGAATCTGGAATTGTTCATCTTTATTATAAGTTTAACTAGAGGGGAGCTGCTGATATCTACAACTAATGCAATACATTGCATTAGTTGTCACACGTTATTACATGGCTTGATTAAGGCGTACATTAGGCTAACATCTGGGGCCAGTGCTGAAACTACTTATACTCGGCCAACATATGACAAAGAATGATGGTCCTTTGGTGGCCTAGAGCTGGCAAATGTTGGTAATGTATGCATTTTGCTGTTGTAATCTTAAATAAAACGCGCACACACACACACACAGCAGTTAAGGAGTGGAAGTTTCCTGTCTGCAGACAGCATTCCTGAAGAAAGAACTGGCAGGGGAGTGAACAGTGAGCCATGTATAATTAAGGAGGGAGACTAACGAGGCGCAGCTGGTGAGTATCAGTGAATCGGGGCGGGGGTGGCTAATCAAGATCAGTGCAAGGGAGCTGACTAGAGCGAGGAAAAAGAAGAGAGTAAAGGTGCCACCGGGCAAACCTGACAAAAATAAGAACAACCCCAGGTTTCTTTTCAGCACTGTAGCCAGGCTGACAAAGAGCAACAGTGTAGTTGAGCTTAACATTCCCATAGATCTCAGCAGCAATGACTTCATGAGCTTCTTTACAAATAAAATTACAACTATTAGAGAAACAATTGGTCGGACCATTCCCACAGCTCTCGCGGATGTGCCATCTACTACAATGGCTTTAGAAACACCTGTAAGACCTCATTTATACTTGGACTACTTCTCTCCCATAGATCTCTCTGAGTTGACCTCAACAATTGCTTCATCTAAATCATCAACATGTCTCCTGGACCCCATCCTGACCAGGCTGCTCAAAGACGTCTTTCCCCTAATCAACACATCCATACTAGATCTGATTAACCTCTCTCTATTAACAGGTTATGTTCCACAGGCTTTTAAACTTGCAGTAATTAAACCTCTACTCAAAAAGCCTACTCTTGACCCAGGTGTCCTAGCTAATTATAGACCAATATCCAATCGCCCATTTATTTCCAAAATCCTTGAAAAAGCTGTTGCAAAGCAGTTATGTGACCACTTGCACAAGAATGATTTGTTTGAGGATTTTCAGTCAGGATTTAGAGTCCATCATAGTACAAAAACCGCATATCTTCTCCTAGCCTCAGACAATGGACTTGTCTCCATACTTGTCCTCTTAGATCTCAGTGCTGCTTTTAACACCATTGATCACAGCATCTTACTGCAGAGACTTGAACATGTTATTGGGATTAAAGGAACTGCACTAAGCTGGTTCAAATCTTATTGTTCAGAAAGCTTTCAATTTGTTCATGTTAATGACGAATGTTCCACACAAACTGAAGTTAGTCACGGCATTCCACAGGCCTCTGTGTTAGTTACAATTCTCTTCACTTTATACACGCTCCCTTTAGGCAATATTATCAGGAAGCACAACATAAATTTCCATTGCTATGCAGATGATACTCAGTTATATTTATCTATGAAGCCAAATGAATCAGGTCAGCTGGTCAAACTTCAAGCATGTCTTAAAGACATAAAGGCCTGGATGACCTGCAACTTCTTACTTCTAAACTCTGACAAAACTGAAGTTATTGTGCTTGGGCCTGAAAACCTTAGAAATCTGCTGTCTAATCATATAGTTACTTTAATTGACATAGCTCTTTCCTCCAGTACTACTGTGAGGAACCTTGGAGTCATCTTTGATCAGAATATGTCCTTTAAATCACACATAAACCAAGCCTCTAGATCTGCCTTCTTTCACCTGCACAATATTGCAAAAATCAGGAGCATCCTGTCTCAAAGTGATGCTGAAAAACTGGTCCATGCATTTGTTACTTCCAGGCTGGACTACTGTAACTCTTTACTATCAGGATGTCCCAATAATTCCCTAAAAAGCCTCCAGTTAATCCAAAATGCTGCAGCCAGAGTACTGACAGGAACTAGCAAGAGAGATCATATCTCTCCCATATTAGCTTCTCTCCACTGGCTCCCAGGTTTCTTCCGTTAAAGGGAGTTTTTCCTCCCCACTGTCGCCAAGTGCTTGCTCAAGGGGGATTTGTTGGGTTTTCCCTATGTAATAATAGTGATAACAGTAAGGTCTAGACCTTACTTTGTAAAGTGTCCTGAGATGACTTTTGTTGTGATTTGGCGCTATACAAATAAAATTGATTTGATTTGATTTACTTTGAATTCTGTAGAAACAAGATGTCCGCATCTCCAAGCAACCAGACAGCCTATTTACATTTTAACAAAGACCTGTTGGCCTGTTTTACACCCACACCTGGACCCACTTAGCATATTCCAAGTTCTGCTTTGTCAAGCGGTGTCCTACAGAGCCAGGGGACCCACAACCTGAGATGACCACCTGGCCAGTTCAGCATACTTATTAGCAACACACACACACAGGGGGCCTGCAACCCAGGCCACCCATTGTTCAGGGCTCATTGATCAAGATCAAGCTGCCACCTGAGACACACACACACACACACACACACACATGCACACTCACACACCTGGTCTAGATCACATATCGGCAAGCAAGCGCAGGCAAGGGTTGACCTGCTCACTCCAAATGGCCAATAGGATTACGAAGTGTGAATTGTTGTACCTTTGTTTAGGGCGGGCCTAGCCCAGCCAGATAAATGCATTGTAAAAACATACCCTCGGGGTTCAGAGGATGGAATTCCTGCGGGAGCTCTGTCTCTCTGATCCCAGCGCTGTAAGACTCCACCTGTGCTCAGACTTCCAGTAAACTTTCTGTTGATATTAAACAGTCCTCTCCTGTCTTCACATCTCGTGCTTCCAACAAAAGAATTTGGTAATTTCTAGCAAACAGCTGGATGGAATAGTTATCGCAGAGCATGGAGTGCAGCTGACAATCTAGTGTACATATAAAGAGCACACAACCTGAAACAGAGGAGTGGTACAATCCACAAGGTTCAGGGAATGACAACATCATCAGCTGTAGTTTCACTGAAGCACATTTGTGAACATGGCATGGCTTACATAGCTATCAGCAGAATAACATCCCTTAGTGGACTTCACCAACTGGACATAGATGAGACATGATTTTATTTGAACCCAGAGATCACATCAGCCCTGCAGATCACGAGACAAGCCAACATGGATGACATGATGTTGCTTCTTCAGATCAGACAAACATTGAGCAGACCATACACTCTGATCATCATTAACCATAACACAGAAGGACTGCCGTCTCATGTCGATGACATGAAGAGTCATCATGAATTGTGTCTGGTAGATGTTTTGTGTCTCACATAAACAAACCTATAAGGCTGCAGCTGGATAGTTAAAAATTGATCAAACACAACCGACACCTGTCCTGTTCAAATTTTCCACAAATGGCCAATAGAGGCCATATCAATGTCATGATTCTGTCTCTTCTGCTTCCTGTAACATGCTTTTATTCTGACACAAACTTCCTGTTAAGGTGTCTGCTATGATTCAAGATTCACCTCACCTTCCCTAACACTCTGAGGATTAACGCTATCAAGACAGTATGCTGCTACAGACCAAAACCTGCAACACAATCAAAACTATCAGCCACAATTTGACCTATCTGGACCGCACAGAGAAATGTTATACTTCATGCAGATCAAACTCACTTTTCAAAACAAAACACAAGATAACTCTTATTAACTTTTACTTCACCTTACTTCTGGCTCGGTGATGCTGACAACCTCACACCAATCAAGACTTCATGCTGCTGCAACTGGAGACTCATCACAGAGACACGTGTTTCTTCAGAACAGAACATAAACTTTATTTATTTATTATAAACTTAGTTTTTATTGTTTTAGCTAAAAGTTTCATTACCCTGTACTTTTTATTTGTTAAATGTTATTTAGTTTATACTGTGTTTATTTACCTATTCAGATTCCACACTGTTGTTCTGTCTTTTGTGGTACAGCTGGTGGTATTTACATGAACTGTTTATGTCAGGTCCTCTGTCACCCCTCCAGTTCATAGTAAAACTTTCCAGAATGTGTCTTTGTGAAATTGTTCAGACTAAAAATTGTTTCCTGCCCTCCAGCAGTGTTCAAGGTATATAATAACCGTCCAAGTTTCAAACACATTTTGTACATTTCCCAACACTTGCCACGTAGCAGAAGAGCTAAATACAGCGGCCAAAGGTGCCCTGAAAATAACTGTTACTGTGCATCTGGCCAGTCTACACATTCTCTTTGAGGACTACTTTCCAGAGAAACACTACAATAGTCACTGGATAAGAGATCCCTTTGGAATTGACATGGAAAGCATTGTGTTGCAAAGCAGCAAGGAGAATCAGCTGGTTGAACTGTCATGTGACCAGACGCTGAGAAAGAAATTTGATGAGATAAGCTCCCCCCATTTCTGGTGCAAATACGTGATGTCTGAGTATCCCTCCCTCACTACATTGGCAGCAAAGCAATCGTACCGTTCACAGCAAGCGATGGTATCTGTGTTAAAGTGGCTTCAACACTTTGGTACAGCTCAAGTCAAAGCAAAGGAACAGGTTGGACACTGAACATGATCTGAGAGTAGCTCTGTCTACTATCAGCCCAGACATTGAAACTGTTGTCAGAACTAAAGGACAACTACAGCTATCTCATTAGTTCACTGTAAAATAAAATCTTGCTTACATGTTAAGTGAAAAGAGACTATAAGGAATTATCATGTTGTGTTTGCAGTTCTGCGTTCAGTTTTATACATATACAGCACCCTGTTGTGTTATTCGGCTGTTGTATTTATGTTATATTATGCAGCAGTTGTGGTGTGTATTTTTATTTTTGAGTAACATTTCTTCAATGTAGACAGTGTGAAGTCTCATACTTCTTCTCGAGTCCAGATAGCGGAAAGAATATTCAGTCACAACACCAAATATCAAAGTGCACTATTACCTTTTATTATTTTCCAGATATATCTGGAGATCATACAGCAAGCAGCAGGGCAGATGATCTGAAGTCACATCACCAAAACTGTGTGTTATATACTATTCTTCCCTCCTTCTAGCACATTCCTGCAGCATGCAGCTGGAAAGTATCAGCACTATCCCAAAGATATTCTTGTAGGATGCAGCTGGTAATTATCAATACTTTTCCAAAGATATTCCCCCAAGCACAACTCCCTAATTCCAAAGTAGTACATTCTGTAATTAAATGAACACACATATTGCTAATAATTGAGTGAACACACACACCTACTTCTACTAAAATGTAAAGGTTATATTCCTTATTTAGTACATTTATATAAAACAGTGCTCATGCTTTAATCTGAGTGAAAGTTGTATTCCTTATAAGTGCATAGAAAATGATGCTGTGTTTGAGCTACAGCGTCTATTCCTTATATGTGCATAACAAACGGTGCTGGTGCTTGAGTTGCAATGTCTCACACAACTTAATATCCAACAATTGTCACGGGTCCACAGGAAAAATCTGACACAAAGGCTGCACTGACTATGTTTTTAAAAAAAAAGCTTTATCATTTAATTAATTTATTTGAAATCCTGTACTGGTGGGTCACGACTTGACAAGTGGGTTGGAAAGTGGGCACTCGGAAATTTCCGAATCCGGAATTTCCGAGTGCGCCTGAATGCAACCATGATACTGGGATTTCTGAGTGTCCCTGAATGCAGCCATTACACAGCTGAACTGTATTACCTAAGTTGTGCCACTTCGGTTTGTAGTGTGTCTGGGTGAGTATCAGTGAATGTGCATTTAATTTTTTTTAATGGTAAAAATTCAACTTAGGTGGTTTAAATGACATACAGCTGACTTCTTCCTTATATGCAACTCATGCCACGACAGTATGAAGGCAAAGAATGAATATTTTATCCCTCTGACATGGCAAAGAGGGAACTATTTGTGGCGTGCTAATTAACGAGCTAACTATTAGCTCGTTAGCAATTTTGCTAATGTCAACCACTAAGCTAACTATGTAACCAGGTTAACGGAAGGTTTAATGGATAAAGTAGTAAATGGGAGTTGAAACAGTTTGGGAGTTGAGACAACTAACTTATTGCTCTATCCCACAACATCATTGTGGCTAGCTACAGCACAAGCTAGACTCCCGAATAAGGGAACAACATAATGTGCATTCGACATCATGGAGCAGTGCAGCAGGCCATAGTTAGCAGATGCTACTCGCAAATGTCTGACTCCTACAGTGTCATAACTACTCTTGTGTTCTTATGATAGCTCTTGCTAATTGATAGTTACAAGAAAAAATATTTACAGCCAAAGTGGTACTGAGAGGGAGCAGAATTTTGGCAACTATATATTTTATTATTTTCTTGTTTTGTTTTTTTTAATACTTGCTAGTTGTATGGTAACTGCAGTGGCTCATTGCATATTTACACATGTACAGCAGATATTAACATATTGTTTCCTTTCAGACACAGAATGTTGATCCTGCCCTGTGCTTTACTTTGTAAGTATAGAAGTACTTCTGCTGAATATAAAATAAGATTGCATAACATGAATATGTACATTCACTGGCCACTTTATTAGGTACAGATGTACAATTGTATGCACTTCAGTGCAGCACTTCTGCCTTAACATCTGTGTTTTTGGAGATTCTCACCAACAACTGAAACATTTTGTTTCATAAACACAAATGTTAAGGCAGAAGTGTTGCATTGAAGTGAATACAGATGTACAGGTTGTCAGGTTTGCTCTACGCCACCTGCCTTTCTCCCTTCTCTCTCTTTTTTCTCTTCTGATTCTCTGTTACAGGTCCTGGCTCCAGCAGTGCATGCAGCTGAGTAGTGCACGCTATACCAGTACTTAAGACACTGGCGCACAATCACCAGTACGTTGACGAATCCCTTCTCATCCTTTGACCTTATCATACAAGAAGCTACACTCGCTCAGCGACACTTTGAGAATCATGCTACTAAAAAGTAAGACAGTTCACTCCTCACCCTTCTGCCTATACTCCTTGTTTTCCCATCATTACTCCAGCGATCTGCACCTCTGACTCTCTCTGTTCAGCCTCTGCCTGAGTGACCTGCTGCCAGTCATCTTTCATCTTCCTCGAGCCCAGCCATCTTCGCTCTACCCTACCTGAGTTTGCCGGCTATACTCACCTGTCTCAGCTTATCTTCATTTCCTCCATCTGCCCTGCATTGCCACCTCCAGCTCCCCATCTGTGGACCCCTCGAGCTCTGCCTCCTCTGGCGGATATTTCCAGCATATTGACTGTTATCTCCATAACTTGTTTTCTCAGTACAATAAAGTTTGTGATCAGTATCGCACCTGTCATCTGGGTCCAGCCTGTTTGCTCAGTCTCTCTCCCCACTCCTTCTGGCCTACTCCCTTCTGTCTCTGAGTCTAGTCTGCTAGTGTGCTGACACAGTGGCCATGCGACAGTAAGTTCACATGCTGTATATGAACGAAGACTTGGTAAATGCGCACTTACTGAAATCATTAGTAAATTATTTTCATGACACCTGCAATTTTGACATTATTCAGACCACAGCTGGAAATGCAGTGTTAATCGGGTTTGTGGTAATTGTTTTATTGGTGTAGGTGAAGACTGTGAATCAGAATCTGCTTTATTGGCCAGGTGTGTAGGACACACGAGGAATTTGACTCTGGTACATTGGTTGTCAATGTGCATGTACATATCCCCATACACGGTGTAAATAAACAGTAAACCAACATAAGGCTGTGTAATATAACAAAATAAGCAGTATTAGCAGCAACAAACCATGCAAAATAAGCAGTATAAACAGGCAGTAAACAATGCAGACAAAGGAATGCTTTCTGTGAAATGAGAAATAGGAATAAAAAGAGACCTGTATATACACACAGTCTAGATGCATTTTACGGATCTATATTTACAGGTATTGCACTGAGGGTTACTGAGCAGTCATACCGTCATGGGTTAAGTGTTAAACAGAGTGACAGCCCAGGGGAGGAAACTGCCCCTTTGCCTGGTTGTCTTGGTGCAAAGTGACCTGTAATGCCGTCCAGAGGGGAGGAGTTTGAACAGATTGTGTGCCAGGTGTAAGGGGTCTGCAGTGATCCTCTCTGCCCTCCTTTTTATCCATGAGGTGTACAGGTTCTCCATGGAGGGCAGGCTCACACCAATGACCTTTTCTGCAGTCCTAACTGTCCGCTGAAGTCTGTACTTGTCCTGTTTGGTTGCTAAGCCAAACCAGACAGTGATGGAGTTGCAAAGAACAGAGTCGATGATTGCTCTGTAAAACTGTATCAGCAGCTCCTGGGGCAGGTCAAACTTCCTGAGCTGGTGTGTTAGAATTGGATTTCAGGAGTTGCAGTTGTTTTATTTACTGTTAGTATTATTTTGCATTTATAATGATAAAGTTTAGTATGACTGTGTTTTATTAGCAGCACCATGTATCAGTATTAACCTGGCTCTTATACATGCATAATAGTTATAATTTTCAGCTGTAGTTCAACTTGTAGTGT
>NW_018128076.1:592940-597317 GCF_001952655.1 Monopterus albus
TTTTCTATCTAGTTATCCTTGACCATATGCACCCTGCAAAAAACTCATGAGAATGACTAAGCATTTAACAGCCTACCTAGACATCCTGTCTCCACTAAACATTTCTAATACAGCAAGTATCTAACCAATATCTATCTGACTAAAAAATACCTAACAATAGGGTGACTCATCATCTTCTCGGATGAGACCAATGACCGTTGTATCATCAGCAAACTTAAGGAGTTTAACAGAGGGGTCCTTCGAGATGCAGTTGTTGGTGTAGAGTGAAAACGGCAGAGGGAAGAGCACACATCCCTGGGGGATGCCTGTGCTTATTGTCTGGGTGCTGGATGTGGTTTTCTCCAGCCTCACCTGCTGCTTCCTATCAGAAAGCTAGTAATCCACTGACAGGTGGGGGCAGGCACAATGAACTGGGTCAGTTTAGAGTGTAGGATGTGCGGGATGATGGTGTTGAACACCAAGTTGAAGTCCACAAAGAGGGCCCGCGCATAGGTCCCTGGGGAGTCAAGTTGTTGCAGGATGTAATGCAGTGCAATGTAAACTAGTAGGGGGTCTATGGTGTCCTTCAGGTGGGCCAACACCAGTCTTTCAAAGGACTTCATAACTACAGATGTCAGGGTGACAGTTCTGTGGTCATTCAGTGCACTGATGGGGGTTCTCTTGGGAACTGGGATGATGGTGGAGCATTTAAAACAGGAAGGGACTTCACACAGCTCTAGTTACTTGTTGAAGATGGGGGCCAGCTGATCAGCACCCACATTCAGGCACGAGGGATTCACACCATTTGGGCCTGGTGCCTTTCTGATCCTTTGTTTTTTAAAGAGGCCACACAGATCCTTTTCACAGATCGTTAGAGGTGGGGGGCTGGAGGGAAGGGTGGTGATTTTCAGGGGAGCAGGTGCTGGGACTGAGTTGGGGAGGGTGAGGGGGGGAGTGTTGTTTGTCAAACCTGCAATAGAACACATTCAGGTCGTCTGCTAGTTGACAGTCACAGCAGGGGGGATAGTTTTCTATAGCCAGTGATGGTTCTCAGACTTCTCCCTACAGACAGGGAGCCATTGGCTGAAATTTGAGCTTTGACCTTTTCAGAGTAGCTCCTCTTTGCTGCTCTGATCTCCCCTGTCAGTGTGTTCCCTGCCTGGCTGTACAAAGTCCTGTCTCCACACCTGTAAGCCTCCTCTTTGGCACAATGAAGCTGCATGAGTCTTGCTGTAAACCAGGGCTTGTTGTTGCATGTGCAGAAGGACTTTTTGGGCACACACACATCCTCACAAAAGCTGATATAAGATATCAGTGTCAGTGACTTCGTTCACCCAGGTCTGTAGCTGCAGTCTCAAATACACTCCAGTCTGTGCAGTCAAAGCAGGCCTGTAGCTCTGACTTGGCCTCCTCAGTCCAGATCTTCCCTGTCTGACCACAGACTTCACAGCTTTAAGTTTCTGCCTGTAGGTTGGAATATGATGGACCATACAGTGATCAGAGAGTCTGAGGGCTGCGCGGGGAACAGAGCGTCTTTTATTGTGTAGCAGTGGTCCAGTGTGATTTTGTCCCTGGTGGGACAGGTGACGTGCTGTCTGTATTTGGGCAGTTCGCGGTTGAGATTTGTCCTGTTAAAGTTCCCTAGAACAATGAGTGGAAAGTCAGGATGTTCTAGCTCCAGGCTAGTTATCTGTTCTGCCGGGAGCTGTAGTGTGCTAGCATGGGCCTGCGGCTTTAAATAGGCATCCACCAGTATGAAGCTTGAAAATTCTTGGGGAGAATAGAAGTGTTTGCAGTTGAACACCGAAATTTGAAGTAAAAGTTGCTTATTTGAATTTCTTTTTTGAAAAGAATTCTAATGTGTTTTAACAGGTTTTAGTGATATTGTGTTAAGCACTTTGGTCAGCTTCGGCTGTGTTAAACGTGCTATATAAATAAAGTTGATGATGATAATAATGAATATTTAATTTTCTTACAGGTGCCATGCTGTCCGACACTTCTCCTGCCCCTATGTTTTAACAGGAATTCTATCTTTCCTCTCCCACTCTCTGTTTTTTGGAATTTTGGACAGCTTGATGAATTTTGAAACACTTTGATGAACCTATGTCTTGGAACACATTTATTGGTGCCCTTGTTTATGGATAAACAGGTTAGTGGTACCTCATCTGCCTATCTGTATTGATCTGAGAGTCTTTCTGCTCTCCCGCTCTATCTGTCCTGTCTTCTGATAAATCCAATTGGCAGTAAACACCATCTAATTCTATATTTTTGCTAATTGGTTATAAATTTGGGAATATTGTACCTGCAAAAAAACATGGTTTAGTAATAGAATATTCTTTATTAAGCTGATTTTTTCCCCCCACATTTTATTAAGAAATGTAGAAAATATTTAATTTGACCTTTATTCAGTCATAGATCAACCATTGGCTCATAATTTATATAAGTCAAATATATTGATAGTGCTCACTCTAAATTCATATTTTATTCTCGAGAAAAGATAAATATATAAAAATAACAAATACAAAATAATTGGACTGAAAAAACAAGAGCACTGTAGCTGTTCCTGAGTCCTATTGCTGTTGGTCATTCCATGCTTGTCCAGGTTTGTACTCAAAGGTTTGATCTGACATCAAATATCTGTATTCATTCATACTATTTGAAAAAGTCAGTGTATATATTTTGCTGTTGTAATCTCAAATAAAAACAAACACACAAGAGTAAGAAGGACCTGGAGTGGAGGTTGCCTGTCTGGAGACACAGCGTTGCTGGGCCTGACTGATCGACACCAAGTGGAATCCTGCCAAGCCAGAAGCATCATTTCACCAGACACCTGATTACCAAAATTGTGTTGTTGATTTTGAATACAAGACTTTACACAAATATATACAGTATATACAAGGGTTTAGGAAATGCACATTGCTTCTAACACTGAAAATACAACCATTATAAGCAATTTTTGGTTGCTGGTAGTTCTGCTGGTAAGTCCAAACATTTGAGGATAAGAACAGATAATATAGTTTGGTTGTGATCACTGTTGTCAGTAGGTGAAAAATATTTCAACTAAATTGTTTTCTGTGGAGTTTAATTTTTCTGGCATAATTGAAATAACTGTTTTACAAAGCAAACTGTTGTATTTATGATTTTATGTGATTCATAATTTAGGTGTGATTGTAATTAAATTTACAATAAATAGCTGTAGACAAATGGTAATATTTTTTATTTTTGAACATAATGGCACTGAAGAGTAGATAGAGAGGGGGAAGGGGACAGAGAGAGAGAGAGGAGTTATGTATGGGCATGTCCCAATTGCACTGCATTTTATGAACTACCAGATGGCAATCCAAGAATGTGTCATTGACAGCACTTTGAGCTCCCATTGACTTGTATTGCAAAATATAAAGCTGAATAGATTAAAAAGTATAAATGTTACAACAAAGAAAAATACAAGCAGGGATGTCTTTAAAGAGTTGAACAGATAGAGACCTCAATGGCCTGCATAGCTGAAAATATGCTGGACTTATTAAGTGCCAAAAAGGGTAGAAGATCCCAGAATAATAACTAGAGAAATGCATTCTCTGAAGAAAATGCGTATGGATGCTGACTGCTGAAAGATCGCCCTGAAAATGCTGAACGTTTTGACACCTGAATGGTTTTGCTAGCTGAAAGTATGCTGAAGTAGAGCTTTCCCATTGTTGACATTTTAATGTATAATGTGCTCTCATTGTGTTTGTATTTATATTGTATATTGCATATTGATTTGTATGTGGTACTGATCATGTGACCTAATTAGGATTTGAATGATTGCACCTGAGTGTTTTTAGTATTGGTTAATAAAAGGAAGTGCGTTAGCACAAATTGTTGTGAAACGCTAAAGCAAGACGACGTTGTTATCGTGTGATATTTGGTATACTCTGCTAACAGGTTATGGGCCCAGGGGTAGAAAGGCAAGCCATTGTTGTACGGTGAGAAGCTGGGTGAAAATCGCAATGTTTTCTGCATGTACCCAAGAAAACTGACAACATGAATAAGAGGAGAGATAAGGAAGTGGTGACGACGAGCCGCTGGTCTCGCTTGATTTTCGATGGCGATGAAAAGAATTACGAGTTGTGGGAGACGAAATTCTTGGGCCACCTTTGCCTGCAAGGACTTAAAGAGACTATTTTAAATGAACCTTCGGATGAAGATGAAGGAGACACGGCGAAAAATGCTGAGGCCTACGCAGAGCTGATTCAATTTTTGGATGATAAAAGCCTGTCGTTGGTTATGAGAGAAGCAAAGATGATGGACGAGCAGCGTTGGGGATTTTGCGTGAATATTATGCTGGGAAAGGGAAACCAAGAATAATTAGTTTGTACACGGAGTTAACTTCACTGCAGAAGGAGTCCAGCGAAAGTGTGA
>NW_018128076.1:599059-599932 GCF_001952655.1 Monopterus albus
AGAACAGGGGAGGTATCCTATCAGAGAGAGGAAAGCGCCAAGTTATCTAAGTGATTATGTTTGTGGTTTAGAGGCCAATATGGATTATTGTTATAGACTTGTTTGTAATATTCCCCAAACATACAAAGATGCGATAACATCAGCACATGCGAGAGAGTGGGTTTGTGCTATGGATGAGGAGATGCAGTCATTAAGGGAGAATGAGACATTCACTTTAGTTGACCCACCCGTAGATAAAGTAGTAGTGGGGGGAAGATGGGTCTATGCACTTAAGAAGGATGGTGGTGGAACTGATAAATATAAGGCACGTTATGTTGCGAAAGGATATAGTCAAGAGAGGGGTGTAAACTATGATGAGACTTTTTCACCAACTGCTAGCATGACTAGTATTAGAACGATAATTCAAAAGGCTGTGCAGCAAAATCTGATTATTCACCAGATGGATGTGAAAACAGCATATTTACATGCACCAATAGAGTGTGAGATTTATATGGAACAACCAGAGGGTTATGAGGTAAAATCACAGAGGAATGAGAAATTGGTGTATAAGTTGAAGAAATCCCTATATGGATTGAAACAATCTGGTAGAAATTGGAATAGGATGTTGCATGAGTATTTAAGTGAGATCAATTTTGTCCAGAACCCAGTAGATCATTGTGTTTATACAAAGGTCACAGAAACTGAGACAATGTTTATTGTTGTATGGGTTGATGACTTGATTATTGCAGCCAGTGATATGACTGTGCTCGATAATGTAAAAATGATGCTCATGTCAAAATTCAAGATGAAGGATTTGGGAATGTTGACACATTTCCTGGGTGTTGATTTTGAACAAACGGCTGGGTGTGTTAAAATGTCCCAATCTAAATACGT
>NW_018128076.1:600495-616658 GCF_001952655.1 Monopterus albus
TTAAATGAGAATGGACCACCAGTATCATGGAAGACTAAAAAGCAGTCTACTGTTGCATTGTCAACTTGTGAAGCTGAATATATGGCGTTAGCAGCAACTATACAAGAGTGCTTATATCTAAAGCAACTGTTACAACATGTTGATGGTTTGAAATATGAAATTAAGGTTTATGAAGACAATCAGAGTGCTATAGCTTTGGCAAAAAATCCAGTGTATAGACAAAGATGTAAGCATGTGGACATTAAATACCATTTTGT
The DNA here is from genome assembly GCF_001952655.1 of Monopterus albus. Lineage (NCBI taxonomy): Eukaryota > Metazoa > Chordata > Actinopteri > Synbranchiformes > Synbranchidae > Monopterus > Monopterus albus. The sequence goes on from NW_018128076.1 coordinate 600,753, forward strand.
AAGATCGATGTTGAATGATGGAGAAATCAGTCTGGAATATTGTCCCACTGAAAACATGTTTGCAGATATTTTAACAAAACCAGCAACAAAGTTTAAATTAATGAAGTTTAACATATTTATGTTTGGTGTATGAATTATGTGTAAGAAGAAGGGTAACAAATGTGAGAGCAAGTGGGGATGTTGACATTTTAATGTATGATGTGCTCTCATTGTGTTTGTATTTATATTGTATATTGCATATTGATTTGTATGTAGTAGTGATCATGTGACCTAATTAGGATTTGAATGATTGCACCTGAGTGTTTTTAGTATTGGTTAATAAAAGGAAGTGCGTTAGCACAAATTGTTGTGAAACGCTAAAGCAAGACGACGTTGTTATTGTGTGATGTTTGGTATACTCTGCTAACACCCATACATTTGAATGGGTCAAGATTTTCAAAATAAAGCTAAATATTTTAAAAGTATGAAGTTTAGAAAACTTCTGAATAGAAGTATGAATGTCCTTGAAGAGCTGAACATTTTGATACCTGAAAAAGCTGAAAGTATGCTGAAGTAAAATTATCCCATTCATTTGATTGGGGCAAGACTTTCAAAATAAAGTTAAATATTTCAAAAGTATGAAGTTTACAAAAGTTCTGAAGAGAAGCAAGAATGTCCTTGAAGAGCTGAACATTTTGATAGCTGAAATAGCTGAAAGTGTGCTGAAGTTGAATTGTCCCATTAATTTGAATCAGAGAAAACTTTCAAAATAAAGCTAAATATTTCAAAGGTATAAAGTTTACAAAAATTCTGAAGGGAAGCATGAATGTTCTTGAAGAGCTGAACATTTTGATACCTGAAAGTATGCTGATGTAGAATTTCCCCATTCATCTGAATGTGGCAAAACTTTTAAAATAAAGCTATATAATTCAAAGGTATAAGGTTTAGAAAAACCCTGAAGAGAAGCATGAATGTCCTTGAAGTGCTGAACATTTTGCTACCTGAAATAGCTAAAAGTCTGTTGAAGTAGAATTTTCCCATTCATTTGAATGGTGCAAAAGTTTCAAAATAAAGCAAAATATTTCAAAGGTATGAAGTTTAGAAAAAATTCTCAATATAAGCATGAATGTCCTTCAAGAGCTGAGCCTTTTGATGGGTGGGTGTGTAGGTGTTTGTGTGTCTGTGTGTATGTGTGTGTATGACAATGAAAGACTAGTCATACATCCTGAGGACTACTAGGGTGTGGCTATTGAAATGAGGCATAAAATATAAACAGTAATTATGCAAAAACTGTAAAAGATATGAAAACGCTGTGTACATTATGAATAGTTGAAGAGTTGCTGAATAAATAACAGGTGTTTGAAATAGTGTTTTTAACTGAAGGTATGCTGAAGTTATTAAGATGTGAATATTTTTCCCATTCATTTGAATGGGGGCAAAATTTGTTGAAAAATGCTAAATAGTTGAAAAAGTATAAATGTTACAAGCAAGAAAAATACATGCACATGTCCTTAAAAAACTGAACATTTTGATACCTGTAGCTGAAAGTATGCTGAAGGAATTAAGTGCCGAAAAACGTATGGAAGAAATCGGAATAATAATAATAATAAATAAGAGGAAAACATAGTGTGGATGCTACAGCATCCACACAATAAATAAAGAACAGGATTACATAGTATGGATGCTTTACAGCATCCATACAATTATGCACACTGCTTTCTGTTTGTTTGCCTGTTTTGGTGAGACACATCTGAAAGATATTAACCTTATAACAAGAAACAAGGGTTCTAACAGCATTACTGTGTGAGGATTACTACAGGAAGACAAATACAAAAATGTCACTGTAGTATTGTGACAGAATCTGAATGTCTACTTCAAGACTGGAACCATACTTGCAGCTCTGAAAATAGTAGCATCAAAATTAAAACTTTAGGCTATCGAGTACTTTGGACACAGATATTGTCCAAACGCGGTGGTGGTGTTTTGACCTTACAAATGTATAAGTGGAGAATTACAGTTGTTAAAAAAAGGCCACTTTTAGGTGCCATTACCTCCATCCCAGGTAGAGAGGCTTGTCGTCCTTTGTCCAGATTACAGTGATAGGCAGGCTGGGATCAGACTTCACCTTGCAGTCAAAGCGAGACATGGAGCCCCTGATGGCTGACTGGTGCTCAGGGGCTCGAACTATACGAGTTGGCTCTGAGTTGGAGAATGAGGACAACCACATACATGCGCATAAAGTATGAGCTCATATTTAGATGCATTCAAAAATTCAGTTGAAGTTGAGTGTCATTGTAGAGTTGAATGTGACAGTCCTTTCCAAAAAAGGTTTATTCACACCAACACACACCTCTTAATATCTTTAATAACTGTAAGGTCACATAAACCTGTTATTCAATTTACCACCAAAGCTCATCAGATCTATTGTTTTCTGTTGAAGCAAGTGAACAAAATCTGCCACTATGGTGACATGTCCGTTCAAATTCTTAGTCATCCAAGGTGTAGTATGCTGAAAAAAACTTAGGCTATCTAAGGCCTTCTAACTTAGAAGAAGGCATCTGGATGCCAGATGCCTTGTTCCAAGTTTTTTCAGCCCACTAGAGTGACATAACTTTACTTATGTAAAATCCATTATGATTGTCAAAAACTACATCCATAGACAGATATTTTACATTAGGAGAAATGAAATGCCTTTATTTGTATAGCACCTTTTGTATAGGTTAAAGCCATTCAAAGTGGTTTACTGACAACTAACAAGATGATAACAAGACAAAAAAGTGAATAGTAAAAACTTTGAAAACAATTTGGGAATGCACACACATTCAAAAATGATAAAATGTAACAAATGTAAAATAATACATTTCAATAAAATACATTAAAATAAAATAAAAGCTAACAGGCAGGTTTTATGTTTAAAAATGTCAACAATTTCAGCTGATCTCAAATTGTCAAGGTAGACTGTTTCAAAAAGCTAAAAGCTGCCTCACCAAACAGTTCTGGCAAAACTTTGGCAATATTTTAGAGATGATCACATGAGCCATCCATCCATCCATTATCTATACCGCTTATCCTGAATATGGTCACAGAGATGCTGGAACCAATCCCAGCTGACATTGGGCAAGAGGCGGGACACACCCTGAACAGGTCACCAGTCTATCACAGGGTTGACACACACACTTACTCCTACAGGCATATCTTTGGACTGTGGGACTGAGTACCCAGAGAGAACCCATGCAGGCACTGGCAGAACATGCAAACTCCGCAAAGAAAAGCCTCAGGTCAGCCCAGACTCAAACCCAGAACCTTGTTGCTGTGAGGCAATAGCGTTAACCGCTGCACCACCATGCCACCGTAACAGGGTAAAGAAATTAATTTTGTGGCCAGTTTTACTTTCTGAGCCTTAGAAACTTAATAAAAAATTCGTTTTTTTATTTGAGCTGTAAAAGGTTTTGTGACATCCAGGCACTGAATTCTAAAATGCTTCTAAAAAGAGTGTCAATTGGTCTTGTGTCATCATGCCTCCACTGAAAAATGTGTATAGATTAAAAAGTAGTGGCCACATAACAAACCCTTAAGAACCCCACGATGCATTTATAATATAAGAAGTCACCCTTGAAAAAAGATTTCTGATTACTGTAATCAAGATCCTTGCTTAACTAAATTGGAAGTTATGTCACCACATGGCAGATTAGTTCACTTGTTTTAAAATTTTATTGTTTTCATTTCTACCTCGACTCCTCAGATTTTGCAATAGACTCAGTTTAAATACAAATATATGTTAGTAAACACAAAATGAGGCACTTCAATAAAAGACACATGTGCATGTAGTCCAACACTGAGTTTGGCACAAGGAAAAGAAATCATTTCATATTTCACACAAAAGCCTGACATCCGTGGTTACAGAATGACTTCGTGTCAATATTTTGCTATGATTACATTAGCGCAGGTTCATTTTGCGTTTGGGACATTTCAGATGAGTCTGAGTGCAGCAGTGAAGTAATGTCTGACCTTTGACTTCCAGGCGCACCTGGTTCTCAGCTGTTCCCAGGATACTGCTGGCCACACAGGTGTAGGTGCCCTCATCCTCTGCTCTGGCCCGTTTTATCTCCAGGGTGCCATTGATGTAAACACGATACTGACCACCGTCCAACCCACTGCCCTGTCCATTCTTAAACCTACACACATAGAAAACATATGGACATGGATTAAAACCTGAAAATGTAAACTTGTGGATACACCTGAAATTACTGATGTAGGAGGATGCAAACCAATATTTCTAGAGTTGAGTAGGCTGCAAAAAAAAAAAAAAAAATGCTCACCAGCGTAGCTCTGGCAGAGGGGAACCAAAGAAGGGACAATCCAGGAAGGTGCGGTTGTTCTCAATGACTTTAATAAGCTGGTTTTTAGGGCCCAGCATCCTTGGACGCATGTCTAGGGAGAGGGAGAGTCACTAGCAAGGACCCTATAAGTCACTTAATAGTTTACATTTTTAATGTAATGTGAACAAGGCAAACATTAGTACACATAATGTATATGAAAAAATTGTATTTTATACAATGCACTCAAAATGTGATCATACTACACATATAAGATAAATATGTTTAAGATTTTAAGACTACACCATAGAGACACCCTGCCAATGTGAGTGGCTGCTCTGATGATATTTTAAAAACAACCTTCTTTTTCTGTGGCTCACCGAGAACACTGACAAAGGCATTGGCCAACAGATAGCCATGCTGGTTGGAAGCGTTGCACTGGTAGACAGCGCTGCTTCCCATCTGCACCGAGCGGAAGATGATGGTGTCACCCAGCAACTGTCTGCTTGGGTTGACTGGAGCTCCTAGGGGCAGAAGAAATGGGAAGGACAATAAAGGGCCAGAAAAGGTTTTTAATGTGAAGCAATGGTGGAGCATTAGGACACTGTATCTGAAAAGTTCCAAGAAAATAACTATAATCAACTAAATATAATCAGTCCCCTACTCTGAGGCAGCTATTAGCTAGTTGTCGTCTAGCAGTCATCCGATTGCTGAGTGAAGCTACTCAGAGACTACAGGAAAAGACAGCAATAGTCACAATCACACTGAGCTGTATAATAATAAATACTATCATAAAATGAATTAATCTATTTCTGACAAACTGAAATTTGCAACCTCCTCATTTCTGTTAATGAGTAAATAACTGTGGATAATGTTTAAAACTTGCTAGCCATATTACCAATAATCCTAATATGCTATATAAAATTAAATATATCATAACATAAAGGCACAACAAATTTTTTAACCAGCTTGTTAACAAGTTTGTTAACCCATTAGCTTGTTAGAATACAATAAGACAAGGAAAGCTGAAACAGCTGTACATACTGTCTATAGGCTGTCCGTTGATCAGCCAATGGATGTTAGGTTTAGGGTTGCCATTGGCACGACACACCAGTCGTCCATTCTCATCCGGGGCTAGCACCAGGTCTGTGGGTTTGTCCAGCCAATAAGGAGCCGCTGTGGAACAGAGGGAGTCAGATTAACATGATGGACTCAGTCACAATTTAAGACATGTATAAAAACATACATTCATGACCTCTTCACCTTTGACCTGAACAAAGATGGAGTGACGAATGCTGCCTAACTGATTGTTGGCCATGCATACATACTCCCCAGCATCTTCCTCTGACACACTGATAATTTTCATGGTCTTATTGTACTTCTCAAACTTCACTTTCCCTCCTGGCAGGTCCCCACCCTTCTTAAACCACTTGATGGTAGGTGTCGGGCTGTAGGGGAGGAAGGACACAAGAGTGGGTTTGGTGTAAATAGCATGTTGCTCCTCTGTGTTGAAAGAAAAAACCATCACATCAAAACTAATTTTTCAGGTGTTTGGACCACTTACAGATAGTTAGGGAGATATTTACCAAGCATTTGTAGCTCATTTTTTGGTGCTAAACAGTTAAATTGCATGTTTATAAGGAGTCACAGTGGGGTTTTGCAATAGACACAAAGAAGAAAAGCAGCATTACAGGAATTTGTGCATCTGGTCTCACACAATATGTACATATTTTAAGGCGTTCCCATTCAGAGACATAAAAATCAAGGAGGAGGGAATGGAAATTTATACAAATACCATTGGCACCTGATTCACCACCATTTTAACAGAGGGAATTGCAGCAAAAAATTAAGATCAGGAGAAAACAGGTGTCAAATGTGGGGAACTTGTACAGGCTTTTGTTCAGTTACTGAACAATATAAAAGATGATTTGACTGGCAGGATTCTAAGTGATTGCAGTTCTGAAACATGTTTCTTCAACAATATTAAAGTTCAGTCACTGTAAACCTAGACTTTCCTCTGTGCTTTCTCTCAGTCCAGATGTGTGCAATGGCCTGGAGGCAGCAGATCCTAAGCAGTGGTGAATTCAAATTAACATATGTGCAGCTGTGCTCATTTACATCACCAGTGTTAGCAAATATGCTGCTAAACTGTAAAACAGCAGTCCTGCCATATTTCGCACATCTGACAATAATTTGTGGCAGGCCTAGTAAATATCCTCGTTAAACTCTTAAAGAAATAACTAGAAACTATATGTCCTTTAGATTAGTTACAATTAGTATAAAATCACACATAAACTGAAGTCATATAATAGTTTCCTTATCAAACAGCAGGAACTGCATTTCATTAAATTGCTACCTCAAGATCATAAAGTTTCTTATCTTGAAATTTGTTGTGTTCACTCCAGTGTTTTATGTTGCATGCTGTTGCCACTTGGGACACTGATGTTGTTAGTGCATATCTTGTGGGGTTCACGGGTATATTGTTGCATCTTCCTGTTGTTTCCTCTTCATGGTACCATGTTCTACTGATCACATTGTAAATATAGTTGTTGTTAAATCTTAGCCTTCCTTGCCTAATTACTGGCCATCCACCACAACAGAATTTTTTTTAAGTTTTCTATTAACAAAGAATTTGTCTCAAAAAAAAAGCAAAAAGAAAATTTTGTCTTGTTATTTAAAGAAAACTACATTTTTTTATGTTATATTGTTTTCTTAGTAAAGATAATATATTTATCCTGTTATCTGGAGAAACATAATGTCCTGGTACTGTTCAGTACAATTAAAATTAACTCATCTTTTGTGTGTGTGTGTGTGTGTGTGTGTGTGTGTGTGTGTGTGTGTGTTAAAGCTCACAGTCCAGCAGCAATACACTCCAGCTGGAGCTCCTCATCTCTTAGCACCATTTTGGAGGTCTCACTCCCTGATGGTGAAAGGAAGGTTGGTGTAGACTTGGCTAGTTTATGGCCTGCAAACAAGGAATTGGGGAGTTAGTAAACACAAACACATTCAGAATCTAACCCAAGCACTAAAGTTTATTTTTATGGGATCATGTTAATGATGGATCTTCCAGGCAGACTGAAGTTAGTCATGGCGTTCCACAGGGCTCTGTGTTAGGGTCAATTCCCTTCACTTTATAAATGCTCTGCCCTTTAGGCAATATTATCAGGAAATTCAGCATAAATTTCCATTGCTATGCAAATGATAGTTATATTTACTGTATCTATGAACCCAGATGAATCAGATCACTTGGTCAAACGTCAAGCATGTCTTAAAAACTTAAAGCCCTTGATGACTTGTAATTTCTTACTCCTAAACTCTGATAAAAATGAAGTTATTGTACATGGACCTGAAAACCTTAAAAATCTGCTGTCTAACCATGTATTTACTCTAGATGACATAGCTCCGGCCTCCAGTACTGCTGTGAGGAACCTTGGACTCATTTTTGAGCAGGATATGTCCTTTAAATCACACATAAACCAAGTCTCTAGGACTGCCTTCTAACTCTGAGCCCTGCCGAATGCCATGACTAACTTCAGTCTGTGTGGAAGATTCATCATTAACATGAACAAATTGGAATCTTTCCGATAATTAAGATTTGAACAGTTCTAAGTGCAGTTCCTTTAATCCTAATAATATGTTCAAGTCTCTGTAGTAAGATGCTGTGATCAATGGTGTCAAAAGCAGCACTGAGATCTAAGAAGACAAGTATGGAGACAAGTCATTTGGAGTGGGGATGAATAGAAGACTTCTCCACCTCCCGGGACAGTATGAATACCTGGTGATGCCCTTTGGTCTGGCCATTGCCCCAGCAATGTTCGTCTTTCATAAATGAGGCACTTCGTGATTTTCTTTACTGATGCATTATTGTGTACATAGATGGCATGTCAATCCATTCTAGGGACTTGGTCAAGCTTGTCTCTTAGGTTCAAGCAAAGTTACAAAGACTGTCAAATAATCATCTCTTGTAAAACTGGAAAAATGCTTGTTCCATCAGACCACTGTGTGTTTCCTGGGTTTATGTTATTGGTCCACAGGGCATTTGCATAGACAAAGTAAAGGTGAAAAACACCACAAGGTGAAGAAGTTACAGTGGGGCATCCGGCTTCATGTGCAGTATCGCTCAGTCCAAGTTTCATCTGAGCTCATAGATAAATTTAACTGAGTATCATCTGTGTAGCAATCAAAATTTCTGCTGTGTTTGTTGATAATATTGCCTAAAGTGAGCATGTATAAAGTGAGGAGAACTGGACCTAGCACAGAGCCCTGTGGAATGCCATCACTAAGTTGGAATCTTTCCAATAAATAAGATCTGAACCAATTTAGTGCAGTTCCTTTAATCCCATTAGCATGTTCAAGTTTGTAGTAAGATGCTGCAATCAGTGGTGTCAAAAGCAACACTGAGATTTAAGAGGACAAGTATGGAGACAAGTCCTTTGTCTGAGAATAGGAGGAGATCGTTGGTGACTTTCAACAATGCAGTTTCTGTACTATGATGGACTCTAAATCCTGTCTGAAAATCCTCAAACAAATTGTTCTTGTGCAAGTGGTCACATAACTGCTTTGTCACATCTTTTTCAAGAATTTTAGAAATAAACTGGAGATTGGATATTGGTCTATAATTAGCTAGAACTCCTGGGTCAAGAGTAGGCTTTTTCAGTAGAGGTTTAATTACAGCAACCTTAAAAGCCTGTGGAACATAGCCTGTTAATAGAGAGAGGTTAATCAGATCTAATATAGACATGCTGATTAGAGGCAAGATGTCTTTGAGAATCCTGGTCAGGATGAGGTCCTGTTGATGTTGAATCAGATGAAGCAATTATTGAGGTAAACTAGAGATCTATGGGAGAGAATCAGATGAAGCAATTATTGAGGTAAACTAGAGATCTATGGGAGAGAATCAGATGAAGCAATTATTGAGGTAAAGTAGAGATCTATGGGAGAGAAGCAGTCTAAGTGTAAATGATGTCTTACAGATGATTCTAAAGCCATTGTAGTTGATGGCACATCTGTAAGAATTGTGGGAATTATTTGATTAATTTTTTCTCTAATAGTTTTGATTTTATTTGTAAATAATAACAATAATAATCACCTTTATTTGGCCAAGTATGTTACACACAAGGTATTTGTTTCTGGTACAGAACCGAGGAAGCCATCTGTGGCACCAACCAATGGCTCTAACCATTGGGGGCAACATGGGGGTTCAGTGTCTTGCCCAAGGACACTTCGACATGTGGACTGCAGGCACTGAGATTAGAACCTTTGGTTGGGAGACAACTGCTCTACCCACTGAACCACAGTCGTCCCCAAGAAACACATGAAGTCACAGGGGTTGTTCTTATTTTCCTCTATCAGTGATGAATAATATGCGGTTCTGGCACTACGAAGGGCTTTTTTATACATTATTAAACTATCTTTCCAAGCTAGAAAAACTATTCTGACTTAGTGTCACGCCACCTCCTGTCCAGTTTTTGTGATGCCTGCTTTAGGCACTGGAGCTGCGAGCTGTACCATGGGGCTAGCCTCCTCTGCTTCACTGCCTTCTTTTTCAGAGGGGCAACAGTATAAGGTGTTGTACACAGGGAGACTGCAGTACTATCAACAAGATTATCGACTTGTGTAGGAGTAAAGATAAGGTGGCCACCCTCCATTGTGTTGGCACATGGCACTGAACTAAAGGAATTATTTTCTTCAGTTTGGTAACAGCATTGTCAGATAGACATCGATAGACATCTACTGTAGCGGAACAGTTTTCCACATAGTGTATAATCCATTAATGTAAATTCTAAAGTTATTATAAAATGGTCAGACAGAAAAGAGTTTGGGGGAAAAACTATTAAGTGTTCAGTTTCAATGCCATATGTCAGAACAGCATCAAGGGTGTGATTAAAACAGTGAGTGGGTTTATTTAGAGTTTGAGAAAAGCCAATTGAGTCTAATAATGAACTGACAAAGGAGAAACTACACATCCAGAATTCCCTTAAGGCTTGTGGATACCCCAAGTGGGCCTTCACCAAAGCAAGGAAGAGGCCCAACACCAACAGGGAGAAACCAGAAACAAGAGGGGATAGCACTACCATCCCTTATGTGACTGGTTTATCAGAGAAGCTAAAAAGGATTTTTCACCACCACAATATCCCAGTCAACTTTAAACCAGGGAACACCCTGCTGGTCCATCGGAAGGACAAAACACCCAGACACAAAGAGAGTGATGTGGTGTATTCAATTAAGTGTAGTCAGGAGTGTAATGACTTGTACATTGGTGAAACTAAGCAGCCGCTTCATAAACGCATGGCCCAACACAGGAGGGCCAACTCCAGTAGACCAGAGTCAGCAGTCCACCTCCACCTGAAGGACAAAGGACATTCTTTTGAGGACAGTGAAGTCCAGATCCTCTCCAGAGAACACCGTTGGTTTGAGAGAGGAGTTAAAGAAGCCATTTTTGTCCAAATAGAACACCCCTCTCTAAATGGGGCCAGTGGACTAAGACACAACTTGTCAGCCACCTACAGCTCTGCTTTGAAATCTCTACACAAACATTTCCATCCATTTGCATCAGTCCACATGTGAGGGTTCAAAAACAGGTGACCCTAACAACTCTTGTCATTATAGGACATTGTTGGCCACAAAAGGACTGGAACTGCAACATCTCAGTCATTAGGGGACATTGTTGGCCATCGAAGGACTGAAACACCGCCCATACCTCCTGCTCACCACCAGTCGGACACAACTGATGAAGCCTCTTGGATGAGAGGTGAAACATATTCTACCTGAAACTATGTCCAGAAGATTTCTTCTATGTTTTTCAGCATACTACGACCTGGATGACTGAGAATTTGCACGGACAATGAATTGAATGCACTGAGGCTGTCATTGTCAGCATCTACATGAATATTAAAGTCGCCCACTATGATTATTTTATCTGTACTAAGCACTAAATCAGACAGAAAGTCTGAGAATTCACAAGTCTGAAAAAGGGGTCTGGTGGATGGTATACAATAACAAATAGAACTGGCTTTTGAGTTTTCCAGTTTGGGTGTGAGAAACTCACAGTAAGGCTTTCAAATGAGTTAGAACTATGTTTAGGTTTAGGGTTGATTAATAGACTTGAGTCAAAAATTGCTGCCACACCTCCACCTCGGCCTGTGCTTCAAAGGATGTGACAGTTACTGTGACCAGGTAGGGTGGATTCATTTAGACTGACATGTTCTTCCTGCTGTAACCAGGTTTCAGTAAGGCACAATAAATCAATATGATGTTCACTTATCAAATCATTCACTAACAGAGATTTGGATGAGAGAGATCTGATATTTAATAGTCCACATTTGATTGTCTTGCTATTTTGTTCTATAAGAGAGTAGTCTTAATTTTATTTAGGTTCTTATGAATAACTCCTCTTGTGTTTATTCAAATCTTTTTGATTTTTCAAAAAATTTTAAACAATACATCAAACAATAAACAATATACGTGACACACATGTTCACAACAGTAGGTGCTAACACTGAGAACAAAAAAAACACAAGAGAATTCTGTCTCAAAATAAAAAAGAAATGGTTGGCAGTTTAGGTTATACATTTGGATGGAGCCATTTACGGTATGTCTCAAGTGTTCAAGTTTCAAATGGGACATGACTTCTTCCACCCAACGCTTGTGGGATGGAGGGACGGCTTTCTTCCAGTTAAGTAGTACTAAATTTCTAGCGAGTAGGGTAATAAAGGCTATTGCACTGGCCTGATGTGATGTTAGTGGTATAGCTGGTGGGACAACCTCAAACAGAGCAGTTATAGGACTTGGTCCTACATTTCTCTTGCATATTGATGAGATTGTTTTAAATACTGCCTGCCAAAAGCTTTTGAGTCTGGGACAAACCCAAAACATATGGCTGTGAAATATTGAAGCATTTAGGTTGCTATATAACTAAGGCACTAACATAGGTTGGATATTGCTATTTTAATAAGACACTGTATTATGAGACAAAAGTATAACCTTCACATAGTTGTAGTGTGTGCGTGTTCACTCATTATTAAATGCACTTCTGGGGAGTTGTGCTTAGCACGACTCTGCTCCAAGAGAGTTACCAAGGGAAAGAAACTGATTACACAGTGGAATATCAAGCTGTCTGCAACACTCCACTATTTTTCATTAAATGCACTTAAAAGGATAAGTTTTAATAATATAATCTTCACAATCTCACAGAATGCTTATTAAATCATTGTGTGTGTGCTTCTCTTATCATAAGAATGTAACTTTGGTTTCGAGGAGGTGTACAAGCTACAGATGTGTATTATAAAAAAGAATGTTGGCTAGTATCAATTGGTTTCAGCTGCATGATGAGACAATGTGTAGGGGAGGGGGAAACTAGCATAAAACACACAGTCTAAGGTAGTTTCACTTCAGATCATTTTGCTCTGCTGCTGGCTATGATCTCCAGATGCATCTACAAATAAAGGTAATATGTGCACATTGATATTTGGTGTGTGACTGAAATTCTTTCCACTATCTGGACTCGAGAAGAAGTTTGGTACTTCACAGGCTCAGATCGGCTGGGCTATGCCCACATCTGGTGCAAGAAGAGTCTGCACCTTGATAAAGTTTAGCTATTTTACTTGGAGATAAATGTAAATTGCAGTAGCCCATGTCTAATCCAGATAGATGATGAGTGAATTCTTGTGATTATGGCCTGCCAAGTTTTATCAGAAATTAATTCCCCCAGTTCTTCTTCCCATTGAGTTTTTAAATGGTTTCGTGATGGTGATGCAGCATTTTGAATTTTGTCATATGATACCACTCCCCTGTCAAGTGGATTTATATCTAAGCATTCATCAATCCATGTGTTCTGAGGCATTGTTAAAGAGAAAGACAACTTGACAAAACTGCGTATTTGGCGGTATTTGAAGAAGCCAGATTGTGGAATATCAAAGTCCTTCTTCAGCTGCTCAAAAGACATCAAATTGCCATCCTTGAATAAGTCTCTGACATGTTATTCCTTTCCTGTGCCACTGTTTAAAGGATGGGTCAATCAAGGAGGGAGAAAAATGAACATTGGATCGGATAGGAGATGCAATTAAAGCACGTCTGTATTTAAAATGAGTCAAACTGAAACCATATCTTTAATGAGCCCCGGACAACTGGATTGTTTGTCCTTTACCACTGAGTAAATACTCAGTGGTAAAGGACCGCACAGCAAGGAACCGAGTGAAGCTGTATTGCTGGAGTATTTTTCCAAATGGACCCAAACTGGAGACTCAGTGTCTGAAGAATTTGCAAACCAAAACAGCAACTTGCAGATATTTGTTGCCCAGTAGTAGTAAAGATAATTAGGTAGTGACAGCCCACCATCCTCCTGCTGTCTTTCCAAGAACTCCTTTCTAATCCGGGGGATGTTTTCATTCCAGATGAATGTGGATGTGTATTTGTTCAGTTCTTTGAAGAAGACTTTAGGAATGAAGACTGGTACTGTTAAAAAAGGTATAGTGGCCTAGGCATGATTACCATTTTAACAGAGTTAATTCTTCCTACCAGGTAGTTTTGACCACTTATCCATGTCTAGTTTAGTTTTAATTAATGCCTTTATGAAATTTTTGTCAAACAGGCAGTTGTAATTGTACGTTACATATACACTGTGGGATATTAAGTTGTGTGAGACATTGTAACTGAAACACCAGCATCGTTTTTCTATGCACTTATAAGGAATACAACTTTCACTCAGATTAAAGTATGAGCACTGTTTTATATAAATGTACTAATAAGGAATATAACCTTCAATTTCAGTAGAAGTAGGTGTGTGTGTTCACTCAATTATTAGCAATATGTGTGTTCATTTAATTACAGAATGTACTACTTTGGAATTAGGGAGTTGTGCTTGGGGAATATCTTTGGAAAAGTATTGATAATTACCAGCTGCATCCTGCAAGAATATCTTTGGGAGAGTGTTGATACTTTCTAGCTGTATGCTGAGGAATGTGTAAGGAGGCGGGAAGAATAGTATATATCACACAGTTGTGGTAATTTCATTTTAGATCATCTGCCCTGCTGCTTGCTGTATGATCTCCAGATATATCTGCAAAATAATAAAAGGTAATAGTGCACTTTGATATTTGGTGTGTGACTGAATATTCTTTCCACGGTATCTGGACTCGAGACGAAGTTTGGAACTTCACAATATTCAATAAATCAAATGTTATACAACAGAATTCTTAGGATGCACAGCATATACTGATGATTATATGTTTAAAATACAGAAAAATTACTTTTTACAGACTTTACAGAAGAATAATATACAGTAATTGTGCAGCACTAAAATGAAGCAAGTCGGACTCCGTCTTCATTCAGATCTGTTCAATTAAAGAACTGGGGTATTACAATTTGGTGCCGTGACCTTCAGAATTGGCTGAATTCTAAGCGGATGGTCAGAACCAGCTTGCTGGATTCCAGGTCGTGAGTGAACGGACTGCACAGATCAACATCGGCCGACAATAAACAGGTGAGCAGGAAACCTATTTACACATAAATCCTCTACATTGGACTTTGCCAAATTTTGTTGATCTGTGTGAACAGTGAATTCTCGATCTAAAATTGAATGATTACAGTAAGGATAAAATAACACTTTTATTCTGAAATGCGCTGTTTTGTTTATGCCACATTTTAAAGTTGCAAGCACATATTCTCATTTGACGAAGAGAACAATAAGTGCCCTAGTCACAGAGATTGATGACTATCAGAGACGTAAAATTCACATTAATAAGTGGATAACCACAAATTTTGACGGTTGTCTCCAAAATTATTAGGATTTTTGTACCCCGATGGGAAGACTGGCTTGTTGAAGGCAGAAGTGGAACGAGGAGCCTTTTCTGAGCATTTCTGAACGTCTAAATATTTATAAAAGAATCACTGCTAACTGTTAAATGATTAATGAGGGCACAGGAAAATATTTTTTATTTTTAATATTTGTGTGGGTGGTTTCCTGCACAAAGACTTGAACACTGTCACTGGGCATAGCCTATGGGTAACTTTATTATAGCATTTAGGGTGACGGTGTATTCAGTGGAATTAAAACAGAGCTGTTGATTGGGAGAACCCCCAGCGATCACGCGCATTAGAAAAAATTCTGATGTAGGAGCTTCGTGGACGAATCAGCTGGTTCTGGGCAGAGACCATTTCAGTTGAAATGCCAGTCACGTCTGCATAATTTTCAATATGTCTGCAAACGTTGTTCAAGAGTGGGAAATGAACAAACCTGATCCTTTGGGGTCTGTACTCTATAAGTTTTTGTTTAAGTGGTTACATACAGTTCCTAAAGATGAGCAGGACACTGCAAGGGATAGGTTCATCATTTGGGTCCTCCAGATGCAAAAAAAGGAGATGTTTGGGGACAGTGACAGTCCTCCCCCACAAGGGGATGCTATAGGACTGTTTTTGAAGCAAGCCTCGCTTGCTGTAGTGAAAGCTAGGCAGGAAGTTAAGACTTGTACCTTCTTGACAAGGAACAGAACAAAAGCCAGATTAAAACCAGCTGAGGGTTTTCTTGTTGATTGTACATGCTTTTTGGAAAATTTCAGGTGTTTTCAGTCTCCTTCAGCCAGTTCAAGCAAGTCACAAGGACCAATTGATGTTA
>NW_018128076.1:623646-625677 GCF_001952655.1 Monopterus albus
TTGTGTTGAAGACAGAAGACCAGGCATAGAAGCAGACGAGCTGGTGGCAGACTACATGAGCAGTGACAGCTGCCCTTACCATTTGGTGCTGTGGGAAGATGAAGATCTCTACACTCAAGATATTATTCAATACAGAGACAAAGACACTTTCTCCCCCTCCCCATCAGTTCCTAAACTAAGTTTTATTACTGCATGGGATAAGTGTGATATTTTTGGACAATTACTCCAACCCCCAAGGTTTCCATTTGCTACTGATTTTACACCTGAAACTAGATATTTTTGGAAGGTGAGAGTAGGACCATTTATCTTTACAGTAGGAAGTGACAGGGGAAGAGTGAGATTCATAGCAGACAATCTGAAAGAGCCAAGTACGCGTTTCCACCATTTTGTACACCATTGGGTGAATATTCACTTAAATCAGGACTGCTTGTACTCAGGGGAACTTAATTATCCATGTAGCCCCAAGCAGACGAAACCAAAATGGTTTGGAATGGTTTGTACCCACCACCCGGGGGGGTTTTGGGTGCTGCCTTCGTAATAGCCTTGCTGGTTGTCACTCCCATCATCTGGTGGGAGGAAAAAGCTAGAACCACCTAAAGTAAGAGAAATCTGAACCAGCAGAAGGAGCCGGATTACTGCCTGACCAAGTATGGAGGGCTAGAACTAAAGTATGTGAAAGGCACTAATGTAACATACCAGTTTGACTTGTGTGATGTGATATCCTGTGGGAAACAGGGTAACTGTGAGTGGGGAGAACATGATATTTATCTGTGCCCAGACCCCTTATGTAACCTTGGTTGTCAGAGGAAAAGCTCAGGATCCCGCGCATGGTGTGACCACTGGGGTCAGGTGTCTCATTGGACTGGACAGGGATGGTCACCACCAGGGTTGGGTCTGACCAGGTCAGCTCAGAGTAAGATAAAATTCACCAAAGGTTGGTTAAAGTATACAACCAAAAGACAGTTGAGATGTAACCCGTTGCTTCTCTCCATACTCAATCTCAAGGATCTGGATATCAGCCCTGGTAGTTCAGGAACACATTACCTTGCGGGTAGGGGGATCTGGACCAATCTGGCTACACGCACTAATGACACTCTTTACCTTGTCTTGGGGGTGGAACGAGCTGGCAAAGATCCCATGGGCCTGATAAAACTAAGTTTCCAGAATCCAAGAACCCAGACAGAAAGTTCACAGCTGCAGGTTAATTCCTCCCAAGATGTGTCAGGAGGGAGTACATCCCCTGAGGTAATACCCATAGACTCCAACAAGATCACCCATAGAGATTTAATCAAGTTGGCCACGGGCTATGATGAGAAGAATGTTTGGCTTGATTGGCTTACCAAAACTGCTAAAGAACAGGGTATGGAGGATTGTGTGGCCTGTGCTTCAGCTAGGCCCCACCTTTTCACCACTCCAGCCCCACTGTACCCAGGAAATGACACATGGGGATACAGTTGTATGTTAAAGTTGAAGGAATCAACTCCAGTAAATTGTACGACTCTAGCATCTATATACCCTCCCATTAGCAATAAGACAGTGGTGGGGGGGGGTTAGACCAAATGCAGGACAACAAAATTACACCTGTTTTAACTTCACAACCAGTCACAGTTCCCCTGTTTTCCTGGGGGCTATCGATGGGACTTGGTGCAGTCGCACAGTCCAGGATGACCACACATTGACTGGGCCATGGGCTCGCGGGGGGCTGTACTGGTATTGTGGGGCACATTGTCTTTTTGTTAGAATACCTCAAAAGGGGGTGGGAAGTTGTGCAATGGTTCGCTTAGGTGTTCCATTGGCTCTGATTGGTACTAGGGGCATGGTGTCTGTGGGTGTAGGGCAACTCCATCGGGGGTCGAGTTTGACTAGCCGTCGTAGAGGGCATGTTATCACTAAGAGAGCCATCTCCTCATTTGATCTGTCACTTAATTCCTCCACCTACATAGATGCCATTGGAGTTCCACAAGGGGTTCCAGATGAATACAAATTAGCTGATCAGATAGCTGCAGGTTTTGAAAATATTCCAATAGTATC
>NW_018128076.1:626115-628841 GCF_001952655.1 Monopterus albus
TGTGGGATATTAAGTTGTGTGAGACATTGTAACTGAAACACCAGCATCGTTTTCTATGCACTTATAAGGAATACAACTTTCACTCAGATTAAAGTATGAGCACTGTTTTATATAAATGTACTAATAAGGAATATAACCTTCAATTTCAGTAGAAGTAGGTGTGTGTGTTCACTCAATTATTAGCAATATGTGTGTTCATTTAATTACAGAATGTACTACTTTGGAATTAGGGAGTTGTGCTTGGGGAATATCTTTGGAAAAGTATTGATAATTACCAGCTGCATCCTGCAAGAATATCTTTGGGAGAGTGCAGATACTTTCCAGCTGTATGCTGAGGAATGTGTAAGGAGGCGGGAAGGAAGAATAGTATATATCACACAGTTGTGGTAATTTCATTTTAGATCATCTGCCCTGCTGCTTGCTGTATGATCTCCAGATATATCTGCAAAATAATAAAAGGTAATAGTGCACTTTGATATTTGGTGTGTGACTGAATATTCTTTCCACGGTATCTGGACTCGAGACGAAGTTTGGAACTTCACAACACCCAGATAGTTAAATCCTTCTTTACTGACTGTAAAAAGGAAAGTTATGGAGGGTCAATTGTCAAGCTTTTTCATTAATTGGAAATAAGACACTTTTGGTGAGGTTTAGCTTATACCCTGACACTTGACCAAATGTATTGATAAGGTCAAGAGCAATCGGAATGATGGTGTTAGGGTCAGAGAAAGAGAAGAAGGTCATCTGCGTAGAGAGACAGTTTGTGCGTTTGATCACTTCTGTACACTCCCTCCATTTGAGCTGTTTCTCTCATCTTAATTGCCAACAGTTCAATGGCAACATCAAATAGTAGGGGCCTCGGGGGGCACCCCTATCTAGTACCATGAGAAAGAGGAAAGAAGCTAGATAACACCTTGTTTGTTCGTACTGAAGTTTGTGATGCTGCATATAAAATTGCAATCCAAGAATGGTAGACTGGGCCAAATCCAAACTTCTCTAGTTCAATGGACAGAATATTGTATTCAATTCTATCAAACGCTTTTTTGGCATCAAGGGAGATCACTACTTCTGGCTCAACGTTGTTGTGCTGATAAATTACATTGAATACCCGACGCAAATTACTAGATATTTGCCTACCTGCAATGAAGCCCGTTTGGTCCGGGTGTGTCAATTTGGGTAGAATATTTTTGAGCCTGCCTGCCTGCCAGCACCTTAGCCAAGATCTTATAATCACAACAAAGCAAACTAATCGGACATTATGACTCACAGAGCAGAGAATCTTTTGATTTTTTAAGTAGCAGAGAGATGGTGGTCTGTGTCATGGTTGCAGATAAAGCCTTTTTATCTAGTATCTCCCTGAAGAACTAAAAGTACAGGTTATGTTCAATACTGGTATGTCTGACATGATGAGAATATAACAACACACATCCCAAATGTATGAGGTAGCAATATTATGAAAAAAGGACTCAGCCAAGCCACAACTCAAAGTGAGGTACACACACACACCTCTGCACTGTAGTAAGTCAAAGTCCGGATCAAATTTGATACAGATACAAATCTTAAGGTATACCACTTAAGTGGTATACCTTAAGTGGTAAATTTTCTTTAGAACAAACTCCTTTGCAGCCGTCGGGTCTTTAAAGGTGGTTTCGTGCCCATCATGTGTAGTGATCCTCAGCGTTGCTGGATACCTCAGATCGTAGCAGACTTCGGTAAACGCTGTGCGCTGTTTGCTCACGGTTAGAGTGAAATCTGGCAGGATCCGGATGCGGTCACCATCAGCGGTCGTAATTAATTTGGCCTCAGCTGCCTTCTTCAGAAGTATCTCTTTTTCCGTGAAATAATGGCATCTCACTACGAATGCCCACGGTGGTAGGCATCTTGTGTTGGCTTGGCACGGAGAGTGTGGTGTGCAACTTGTCCAGTCCGAGGGTTTCTTTCAGTGAATTGGCGATATAATGAGATAGGTGTTTTCCGTACTCTCGCCCCTCTTTTATCCCGGTGATGCGGATGTTGCAGCACCGTGAACGTGCCTCCAGATCCTCACACTGGGCCTGTAACCTGGTGAGTTCTTTCTTCATGCTGGCAACCTCACAAGGGTTTCAGTGAGACTGGCCACATTTAAATTGTGTACCCTGTGTGTTACTATTTTTTTTTTTTTTTCATGTACAGTATTGTGGGTGGTTTTCAAGAGACAGACAATTTCAGAGACTCAAGTTCTCGTCCTCTCCTGTTTTTGTACAGTGGGATGGTCTAGCTTGATTTTTGAGTGTGAATTAAAAGACTTGACAAGATTGGGAATTAACCCTCAGTACGAGACCAGACCAAATTTGTTTGATCTAGAAGCTTGTCTCGTAGATCTGTCAAGTTGAC
This sequence comes from Monopterus albus, assembly GCF_001952655.1. Classification (NCBI taxonomy): domain Eukaryota; kingdom Metazoa; phylum Chordata; class Actinopteri; order Synbranchiformes; family Synbranchidae; genus Monopterus; species Monopterus albus. The sequence continues at coordinate 628,489 of NW_018128076.1, forward strand.
CAACGGAGTCATTAGCACACTAAGTCAAGGGGAACAAATATTAATAAAAAGAATTTTTGACCTTGTATTGTGGAGTAATAGAGGGAGAATTTGACAAAGAACTTGGTAGAAGTGAGTTACAGGAGGAAGAAAGTATCAGAGAATGGTGGAATTACAGTAAAACACAACTTGAAAGTGGTATGAAGGAGTCAGAGAAGCAAAAAAGGTGAAACAATATTTTTTCAGAAAACTACAGAAAGATAATAGGGTGCCAAGAGATGGCAGTAAGGAAAAGCTATTGCTTCTGTTGAGCAGGGTAGAGAAAGAGGAAGTGCAAAGTATTATGTAATAGGGCAGAGTAACAGATGGAGAGT
>NW_018128076.1:629340-629648 GCF_001952655.1 Monopterus albus
TGAGCGCTGATTATCAGTGGTTAATGGACAGAGATTAAGTAAGCTGAATGTCCGCTATAAATGTGTCTAGACTGGTCTAAAGTGCTTTGTGTATACAAATAGAGTCCGGACTTCAGTGTGTGATGTAAATGCTTCTTGCTTAGTGAGCACCGTGAATGTGGTGTGTGTCTGAAGAAAGTTAGGGACAGAGGTATGCATGACTGAAAACTTTGTGTGTGTGTGTATGTGTGAAATGAAATATGGTTAATTAAAAGAAACTCAGTCATTCAGAAAGCCGACAGTGAATATACCACATAGTGATGACAAAG
>NW_018128076.1:638831-639506 GCF_001952655.1 Monopterus albus
CATTCAGAAAGCCGACAGTGAATATACCACATAGTGATGACAAAGCGGTTTGAACCTGAATTGACTGAGAGGGGAAAATCAATATAATGGGAAATGGTGCAAGAGAACTCCAACAGAGTTAACTGGGGACGCAAAATATATGAACTATAAAAATGAAAAGAATATCAAATACTTAACAGAATGATATAATGACGACGTGTTATAATGATATGATGCGTCTGCTACATTTTATTTTATTTCATTTGTTGGTTTTAACACTATGGGGAAAACATTTGACAATTTTGGGGACAGCTTTAAAAAAAAGAAGAAGAGAAAAACATATTGTAACCAGCCTAGAAAAGGTGGTAACTTGTTACTTTAGTAATTTCTGAGCAATGTTTATATTTATTTTATGCTTAGAAGTATTTTGGGTTTTATTTTGAAAAACGGGATGTTATTTTGATGAAACAGGAAGTAGGGTGTTACATTACTCCAGTTAGCTTAACTATGGTAATTCACGGATAGAGCACTGTCTCTTCTCTGCGTGTGGGGCTAAAATCAAGAGATAACGTACGAAAACCAGTTTTTTTTGGAGAACCATAAAAAAAAATAAATAATAATAATTTAACTGTCTTGACTATTTAGAAAATCTTTTACACTATTATACTCGCTGTAGGGCTGGGTCATAGTGTTAGG
>NW_018128076.1:643261-646773 GCF_001952655.1 Monopterus albus
TCTTGATAAAATGATATAGTGCTATGTTATGTATTTGCAAAACTTTTCAAATAATTGTTTAATCTGTTTGACCTTTGTAAAGATTTGACCTGTGGACATGGAATGCTGTGAGTAGGTGCAGAGAGACTCAGAACAACAGGAAGTCGTGCAGATACATACTGAGATGACTAAACTGTCTGCACAAGAATAGTGTGTGGGTGTAAGGTCTGATTGTCTTGGCTTCAGATTATCAACATTTATCAACATATGAAATTCTAGGATTGACATATAATTTGCATTTGCAAATGTATTTACATGTTTATTTTAGTATCATATGCATTATAATAGTATCATATGCCTTATAATCTACTTTTGTTTTAACCAGTTCACTTGTCTTTAAGAATATAGGAGACATGTGTAAGGCTGTAAGAGTAGACAGGAAACCACATACAGGAAGTAGACCACGGTTGCAAAGCAACGCTCAAAGTGCTTCCTCTAAAACTGTCTATTGAAAGGTCAGGATATGTTGTACTGAGAATGTCACAGATCAAAATCTGCCTGGCGACAGGATCACCAAATGAGGGGTCAGAACAAAGTCAAGAAACCAACCAAGGAACGAGGATGAAGGACAACGCGGATGACGTCAGATCATTTGCATGACTCTTATTATAAATTCTCTATGCAGAGGAAACTCGTGGTTCCGGCTTCCTGCAGCAGCTATGCACTATACTTCTGTGTGATAGGGCTTCAGAAAGAGAGGGAATCCAGAGCTCTGTATTGCTTTTCTTGAATATTTTTTCTTAAATATTGATTGTAATAAATATCTCAAAGGACAGATTTGTCTTTGAGCATTCTTCATAAAAGGACACGCAGGAATGGTTTAGTCCAACAGTTTTAAATGTTTAAATGATTTCCAGTTGTGTATCAAGCTCACGTTGTTTTCTGGGCACCCCCTAGACAGCCAGTGGTTGAATGATGACATGTGGCTAAACATGTCGTCACTGGTCAGATTGGGCAGGGGTCCAGAGAAAACTATGAAGTCCGAAGTTACACTACGACTCAATATTAATTTTAGTGACCTCCAACTGGCGAAATTGGGAGTCATTAGCACTGACATGAATAACAACTTTACTGTATTTACACTTGTCCTTAGTTAGCAGCTTCAAATAGGATCCGATGTCACCTGCTCTGGCCCCAGGAATACATCTGACTATGGCTGCTGGTGTCTCTAGCTTCACGTTTCTGACTATGAAGTTGCCAATTACCAGAGTTGTCTTCTCAGCAGGTGTGTCACTGAGTGAGGAAAATCGATTTGAAATGTGAACAGGCAGGTGATGCACTGTGTGCATTCATTTCCAGCTACGACTCTTGTGAACTGTCACTCAGCCACTCGGCTGAGCTCCCAGCTGCTCGGGAAGCTCTGGGGGGTGGCTATCTTGGGTTAAGCAACATCTAGGAGGCTCCACACCTGCTACATGGGCCTGGCTAGCTGGCCTGTTTTCCATGGTGCGGAACTGCACACCAAGAATCCTACTGTCACGTAAGCAAACAACCAATACTCAGCAGATGGCCCAACACTTGTACTGTGTACATTTGCACAGCCTGATGTTCATCTCTGAAACTGACTGTCTTCAGTTCGGTTTTATATGCAGTCTGTTGCTAGTCTAAACTGTTATGTTCAGCACAGAACAAGGTTATACCAGGTGACAGGAGCATCCTGTCTCAAAGTGATGCTGAAAAATTGGTCCATGCATTTGTTACTTCCAGGCTGGACTACTGTAACTCTTTACTATCAGGATGTCCCAATAATTCCCTAAAAAGCCTCCAGTTAATCCAAAATGCTGCAGCCAGAGTACTGACAGGAACTAGCAAGAGAGATCATATCTCTCCCATATTAGCTTCTCTCCACTGGCTCCCTGTAAAATCCAGAATAGAATTTGGGAGGCAGAGCCTTTAGCTATCAAGCTCCTCTCCTATGGAACCAACTCCCAGTCTCAGTTCGGGAGGCGGACACCCTCTCTACCTTTAAGAGTAGACTTAAGACTTTCCTTTTTGATAAAGCTTATAGTTGGGGCTGGATCAGGTTACCCTGATCCTTCCCTTAGTTATGCTGCTATAGGCCTAGGCTGCTGGGGGGCCCCATGATGCTTTGAGTTTCGACCTGATCAGTGTTTGATTGTTTGTTGTGTCTTGTTGCTTTTCTTCTTTTGTCTCTCCTCTATCCACTCACCCCAACCGGTTGAGGCAGAAGGCCGCCCACCAAGAGCCGGGGTCTGTCTGAGGTTTCTTCCATTAAAGGGAGTTTTTCCTCCCCACTGTCGCCAAGTGCTTGCTCAAGGGGGATTTGTTGGGTTTTCCCTATGTAATAATAGTGATAACAGTAAGGTCTAGATCTTACTTTGTAAAGTGTCCTGAGATGACTTTTGTTGTGATTTGGCGCTATACAAATACAATTTGATTTGATTAATACATGCACTGCACATAAGGTCAACAGCTCATAAATAAATAATAATACTACAGAGGACATACTGAATACATGTTGATTTTCTGATTTTATTTTCTCTCCAATTTTAAACTATTGAATATTGGCAGCTTCAATTCAAAAAAATATGTTCAAAATGCTATGCCTTAAAAGAAACACAACTCATTCTCACTTTTCCACATGAAAGCACATAGTAAATTCCATGTCTGCAGAAATCAGTTAGGAGGTTAGATTAGAGTCTTAGTTCAGACTGAGGTCAGTGGATGGCTTGAGTTTCACTGAGCCAGCAGGTTAGCGTGCTAGCCATGTTACTGTGGTACAAAACTAAGGAGGTGGACAGCCTGCGGCACTGTCCTGACAGAAAGTAACTCACCACCAGTGGCATTGTAAGATGTCTCATTATACGGCTCCACTGAAAACACAGGCACACATAGTGGATCATCAGTCCACACATACACCCACAAACACACACGCTGGTGGAACATACATAAGCCAAGCTGAAAGACCATATTTCACATTATATTAAGAAAAACCAATATTTCATTTAATCTCTTTTCTGCATAAACCTGAGGAAAAATCACACATTTCATGCACTGCATGTCATCATGACATCACCTCTAGATGGAGATATATCATATTCTACATGAGTTAGTGATCAAAACATGCACATCAAACATGAAGAGAGCAATGCACCACAGAGATCATTCACTATTGCTGTTGAGTGTTTGAGGGTGTAATTATGCCGATTTCTTGGGTTTTTCCTCTATAATAATATTAAAAACAGTAAGGTCTAGGCTTTACTTTGTAAAATGTCCTGAGACAACGTTTGTTGTGATTTGGTGCTATATAAATAAAATTGAATTGAATTGAATAACTCATAAATCATTAGGGGACGTGCTGGTCTTGTGTATGTGTGTGCTGCATTGTGTTGTATACTCACTGGTCTGAACTTTCTGAACTTTGAGTATGAAGGGGTTCCTCTGCTGGATGGTGTGTGTGAAGCGAGCATAGCAGCTGTAGTCTGAGTGAGCATCTTGGGCCAGAACATTGG
>NW_018128076.1:646797-649111 GCF_001952655.1 Monopterus albus
CACTCTTTCATCTTGAGGGATTGGCATCATTGCTGAAAGACGGAGGAGGAGTACAGCAAGGACAACAGAGAGAAATGGAAAAGGTGGAAAAAAGTGGTAATAAAACTGCACCAACAAAATGTTTGCATGGTGGGCAATAGGCTGAAAAAAACTTGGAAAAAATCAACTGGACTAGATTTCTAGGTCGAAGACATTTCACCTCTCATCCAAGAGGCTTCATCAGTTCTGACTGACTGGTGTTGAGCCAGAGAAATTTATCCCCCTCGGGGGGAAACACCCAGACATAAACAGAGGTGGTGTATGCAATTAAGTGTAGTCAGGAGTGTAACAATGTGAACATTGGTGAAACTAAGCAGCCGCTTCACAAACGCATGGCCCAACACAGGAGGGCCAACTCCAGTGGACCAGAGTCAGCGGTCCACCTCCACCTGAAGGACAAAGGACATTCTTTTGAGGACAGTGAAGTCCAGATCCTCTCCAGAGAACATTGCTGGTTTGAGAGAGGAGTTAAGGAAGCTATTTTTGTAAAAATAAAACACCCCTCACTAAATAGGGGTGGTGGACTGAGACACAACTTGTCTTCCATCTACAATCCTGTTTTGAGATCTCTGCCCAAACATGCCCACCAGGACAATAGGTGTCGGTCGACAGGGGAGGATTCAAAGACAGGTAACGACTCTCACCGATACTGGGCTATAACGACTCAGTCGTTAAGGGACATTGTTGGCCTTCAAAGGACTGAAACACCACCAAGGGGGATAAATATCTCCGGCTCAACACCAGTCAGTCAGAACTGATGAAGCCTCTTGGATGAGAGGTGAAATGTCTTCGACCTAGAAATCTAGTCCAGTTGATTTTTTCTAAGTTTTTTCAGCTTACTATGGCCTGGATGACTGAGAATCTGCACAGACATGGTAGCCAATAGAAAATTCTAAAGGCACAGAGACATAAATTTGCTGTTTAAATGTTAAGCTTAAACATAAATTTGAAGAATCCTTGCTTTGGATGAGTGGTAAAATAAGACTTGCACTGCAGGATCCAATAATTTTGGAGCTTGATCCATACTAAGAGCTGAAAGTCAGGACATTTCAAAGCCTCAAGTGCTTTGACTGTGATCAACTTTTTAAAGTTGTCAAATGGAAATTCCAGAACTTTATGGAATGCAGTACAAAACCACTTCAGTAACCCTTTAAATAAGCAGGACTAAATCAACTAAGGCATGTATTTTCACCTAACTTCCTTTAAGGCCAACACTATTGTTAGAAAAGACTTGATTACACACAGGCGGATTCTATTTATCATCATTAGTCATTTAGGTCAACATTGGATCATTCAGAGATCCTCACTGAACTTCTGGAGAGAGTTTGCTGCACTGAAAGTAAAGGGGCTGAATAATTTTGCACGCCCAATTTTTCAGTTTTTTATTTGTTAAAAAAGTTTGAAATATCCAATAAATTTCGTTTCACTTCATGATTGTGTCCCACTTGTTGTTGATTCTTCACAAAAAATTACAGTTTTATATCTTTATGTTTGAAGCCTGAAATGTGGCAAAAGGTCGCAAAGTTCAAGGGGGCCGAATACTTTCGCAAGGCACTGTATACTGTAGTTATTTGTGTGTTTAATGGTGTGTAATTAGTACTCACCACTGGTCATCCAGAAAGTGAACGGAGGAGGCAGACCTGGTGGGGGGTTGCAGGGTAGAACCAGTGGGGAGCCTTCAGTCACCACCACTGGAGCCAGCACCTCCTTAGGCCACAGAGGAGCCTCTGGAGGATGGAGAGTAGGAGGGAAGGGAAAGGAGGTGGAGAATTGGGTAAGAGAGAAAGAAATCAGACAAAATACAGTTTGTATGACAAGCATTTGAGACAGACACAGGTGACAGAAGGATGACAGGATTATGTGTATCAGACAAAATGCAGAAAATATGGAAAGTCTTACCAACTGATTAGTATTGAGCTAACCATTTAATTGTGCCTCACATGTGAATTGTCCTATTGGCAATGTGACAAGATGTAAGGTATTTCTGCTGCTTGCAGCTGTGGCCAGCACAGTGGCATTAGCAATGTTTAAAACCTTTTGTGCAACAGGAATTCATGAAAAGGTCACAGTTAAGAAAAAAACTAAATTCAGGCATGATGTCAGCCATCCTGGTACCTTTCTTCTGTCTAAACAGTTTTACAAAAAGAGTACATTTTCAGATCCATTCAGTCAGTGAGATGCTCTTATTTTTAGTGGAAAGATAATGTCTTGTTCCACTTGATTTTTAAACTGCCCTAACATTTCTTCAATGTGGAAATAAATGATAAGCAGTTCT
>NW_018128076.1:649155-662605 GCF_001952655.1 Monopterus albus
TTATTTATTTCTTTTTATGATAATGTTTTAATGTCATCATGATGTTTAGTTGATTATGTTTGTGTTTATAAAGAGTACCAGGTTTTCAGTAAGGTCAAAACCAGTTAGTGTTTTTTGTAATACACCCAACTAAATAAATAGCTGTATTATATCTTTAATCCTTCTTCTACCTCAGTGTCTGAAAAACACTTTTTTATTTATTGTGATTAGCTTTTTAATCTTCAAGTGCATCTTAAGGCTTTCTATAAGTGCGATTCAGTGAGCACTAGGCATCCTTTTTTGTCCTCACTTAGAAAGTATATTAAAATTTCATCAGAATTTGCTGTGTTTTCTTCTTTGAGACACCATAAATGCACTGAACCCAATGTCTTTGTTGCTTATGATGACATTTGTTCTTCTTACTGGAAACCCGAAGCAGGATCTTGTTGGACAGGGCTACTCCAAAGTCATTACTGGCAAAACATTGGTACTCTCCTTCGTAGTCCTCTGGTCGTCCTCCACTGCGAAAACTGATCTCTAGGGTTCCTGAGCGTTTTTGCATTGCCACCCTGGGATCTTTCCCGATGTTGAAAAACTTCCCATTCCTCCACCATGAGAACCTGAGCCATAAAACAAAAAGCCAGAGTTACCATTACTGTGTAACATTTTGTTCTATGGAATACACACACTTCAAGAACTGTGCCCAGTAGGACTGATGTAAAAAACAATCTGTTTCTATTATTTTTTGTTCCTGTTTATATCTGGAAAAGTACAAATATTGCACTTCATTCATTAGTTGGAGGTTTGTAAAATAAAGTGAGACAGAAATGTAAAACTTCAATACAAAGTTTTATGTTTTTTACAATTTTTTTTTTTTTAAAGAATAGTTACAAAAGCGGCTGGGGGTTGGTGGTGTACATAAATAACAAATGGTGCAATCCCGGGCACATCACTGTTGAGGAAAAATTTTGTAGCAGAGACACTGAGCTGACATTAGCAATCAGTGTACAGCCGTACTACATTCCTAGGGAGCACTCTCATGTGATTGTGGTGATGGTGTACATAAATCCCACGGGTGACGCTACTGCTGCGTGCAAGCACGCGCAACGCACTGTGTCTAGGCTGCAGACACAACTCCCAGAGGCTGTAATCCTTATCTCGGGGACTTTAACCATGCCTCCCTCCCCTTCTCTGCCACCCTCCCAAACTTCACCCAGTATGATAATTGCCGCACAATTAATCTTCACATAGGCCCACTTAACATTTCATAAGTTCTACTTTGTCATGTAACAGTTTGCAGAGATCTGGACTTCACTGTCCTCAAAAGAATGTCCGGTTTATCAGAGAAATTAAAAAGGATATTTCACAACCACAATTTCCCAGTCAACTTTAAACCAGGGAACACCCTGTGGCAGAGACTGGTCCACCCGAAGGACAAAGGACATTCTTTTGAGGACAGTGAAGTCCAGATCCTCTCCAGAGAACATCGCTGGTTTGAGAGAGGAGTTAAGGAAGCTATTTTTGTAAAAATAAAACACCCCTCACTAAATAGGGGTGGTGGACTAAGACACAACTTGTCATCCATCTACAATCCTGTTTTGAGATCTCTGCCCGGGATAAATATCTCCGGCTCAACACCAGTCAGTCAGAACTGATGAAGCCTCTTGGATGAGGAGGTGAAACGTCTTCGACCTAGAAATCTAGTCCAGTTGATTTTTTCTAAGTTTTTTCAGCTTACTATGACCTGGATGACTGAGAATCTGCACAGACAAAAGAGATGGTGATTGACCTCCAGCGGAAATCACCACCATTCACGCCGGTGAGCCTTCAGGGCTCAGATATTGAGATTGTGGACACCTTTAAATATCTGGGTGTCCATTAAATATCTGGGTGTCCACCTCAACAAAAAACTGGATTGGACCAACAACACAGATGTCCTGTACAGAAAGGGCCAGAGTTGCCTCCACTTGTTGGAGAGACTGAGGTCTTTTGGTGTGTGCAGGGCACTCCTTCAGACATTTTATGATACTGTGGCATCTGCAGTTTTTTATGCTGTTGTGGGTTGGGCAGGAGGTAGCACGGACAGGGACAGAAAGAGACTTAACAAGCTGGTTAAGGGAGCTGGTTCTGTCCCAGGCTGCCCTCTGGATTCCATCGAGGAGGTGGCAGACAGAAGGATGCTGGCAAAACTTAACATCCATCATGGATAACCCTGCACCACACAGTGGAGGCTCTGAACAGTTATTGCAGCACAAGACTGTTACATCCCCAGTGCAAGAAGGTCATTCCTCCCCACAGCTATCAGACTGTACAATACATCACTGCAGTGATAAGCTTGGTGAAATTATGAGGGACTATGCAATAGTCAACTGAGGTGCAATATTCAAATCCTGAGGGTAAAATGCATTGTAAATATGCACATATGTAAAATCTTGTGCTTGATTTTCTCTCGAATACTTTATATTGTCTTGTTTTGGGTATTTTGAGTAGTTTTTCAGAGATCCTTATGGCTGAAATACAGATTATTCCCCCATTGCGGGATTAATTATGGGAGTAATATTCTTGTCCTTGATTTCTTGTTCTCTTTAATACTATATTTTGTCTTGTTCTTAGGTGTTTTGATTTGTTCTCAGGGATCATTCTTGTTCTTGATTGTCTTTCAAATACTGTACTATAATTCTGTTTGGTTTTAGGTACTTTGGAATTTGTTTCTCAAGATAGGTGTGTGGTGTTTGTTCTTATGGTGTTTTGTTGCTGCTCTGTATTGCTGCTGGAACACAGGAATTTCCCCATTGTGGGATCAATAAAGCCCTACCTAACATAAACTTATTATTTCACACTCTGCAGGAGAAATAAGAAAATAAAAATAAGAACAAAACACCGGCCTTCTCGAAAAATTATGGCAAAACTAATCTTGGCATGAGGACATGCCACTGGTCACCATAATAACATTTACTCCTAAATATTTCAGCAACTAGAAACTATGAACATGTTTTGCTTGTCATGTGCCTTATATTACATAACTAGCACATGCCAACAGCACAAGAATCTACTGTTCCACATGCTCTTCATATGTGTGTAATAATACTGCAGTTTAATGCTGTTCCATGCGGTTTCCAGAGGGCTCCCTGATTAGACAAGAATATGGAATATGCTTACACAGCGTGGATTAACAAAAGATGCTTCCTCTCATTTTTAGTCAAGTTGCAGTCAAGCTGGACATGTTTGAGGTACAGCACAGAATTGAACATGAATACTGAGTCACTGTTGAAGCACTGAAGATCACAGCTGTGTGTGTTGTGGTGTGTGTTGTGTAGTGAGAAGCTGATTGCAAGAGAAGAAGTGAACAATTCCTTTCGCTGACTGTTTCATAAGCATGAATAATCAACTGAATGCATTACTGGAGCACAATGCCTGTCCTGGGAAAGGGAGAGCCAGTATGTGTGCATGGGAGAGTGGCTGTGAAAGCCTTATTGTGAGACTGTGTAAGAATGTGTGTGTGTGTGCAGAAGTATTTGAGTGTGCATGTGTGCACAAATGCCAATGTGTATGTCTATCTTAAATCCAGTCTGTCTCCAAATAAACAATGTACCACTGTCCTGAGCTGGACATCCCCCCATGGTGTAACCACTGGAGCCTCAGTGTGTGTTTATGTGTTTCTGTGTGTAGGCTTCCTCTTAAGCATGAATTACAGTATGTGAATATGTCAATGCAGCTTAAATGCATGTGTTTACCAGTGACTGGGTGTACATTACACAGAGTTTTAAAATTTTGTCATGTGTATGAAAACATCCTGACTCCCCACTCATTTTTCTAGGGAATTTTAATAGAACAAATCTTACTCATGAACTGCCCAAATACAAACAGCATGTCAGTTGTCCCATCAGGGACAAAGACACATTGGACCACTGCTACACGGTAATAAAAGATGCCTATCACTCTGTCCTCTGATAACTGTATGGCTCATCTTTTAACAACATATAGACAGAAACTTAAAGCTGTGAAGCCTGTGGTCAAAACAATGAAGAGATGGATTAAACAGGCAAAATCAGAGCTACAGGCCTGCTTTGATGGAAACTCACAGGCTGGAAATGTGTCAAACTGTATTATTGTGTATGTGAAAGAAACAAACAGATGGGATCAGAGTGGCAGGAGAGTACATGTGAGTGGCACTGTCACTCCTCATAACTCTCACTGGGCAGACAGACAGGGGTGGGGATGGGAGGGCAAGGAGACAGACCAGGGTGACAACAGGCAGAAGAGGAGAGAAAGAGCAAGAAAACACACAGTGGGCTTGAGTACAAAGAAAGAATGATAGACAGTGGGAAGGAGAAGAAGAAGAGTGTAGAAAAATGTTTCATGGCTGGTATCACATGAATCCTGCCTGAACTGCTGTCTATAGCTGTGCTACATTTCCCTGATTACTCTCCAGCTGCATCTGATTGGTGCAGACAATCTGCAGCCCATCAGTATGCCAAGCTGCCATGTCAACCATACTCAGTTTTTCAGCCTGTTTTCAGAATTTCTTTCAAGACTATTCAGACTCTCTCATTAAGTGATGAGGAGTTCGGACTTGTTAATTTCAGCTACTTAGTGTATTATTTCATTTAAAAGAGCACACCAACAATTGCACTCATACAATTCAGTTTACTCATAATGAGGAGCACAACTCAGTTTGTGAAAAGGGTTATAAAATGTTTCCTGTGATTCTGGAGGAGCTTTGTGGTTGTTTTGGCAAAGGTTTCGAGACTATAGAATTCTAACTGACACTTTTTATAAATAAAAGTCATGTAGTTTGCAAGTTGTGCATTTACCAGGAAGAGGTGATTGGAAAGATGCTTTGGAGCTGTATCATGGGCAAGGTAGGATCCAGTATTCTGAAGCATCAAATATATTTTTATTTGTGTGGTACAGTAATCCTATAAATTGTCAATTTATCCAATGCCTGTGTCTGTGTAATTAGATCGATACCTTAAAACTGAGCAGAAGAAAGATAAGTAAGTGCATTATGGGTGCATGTGTGTGTGTACTGCTTACTTTGGCACGGGGTTGCCCTTGGCCTCACACTCAATGATGATGTTATCACTGGGATCGACAATGTAGTCCTTCACTGACTGTTTGACTATAGTCGGGGGCTGCTTCACTGCCGGATGAGGGCAAAGACAAAGAGAAGATTACTGGGTGATGCACTTGGGGTTTGTTCACACTAATAAAACATGGCACACCACTTCACAGATTTATCCTTTAAACCATTTCCACTTTTTTTGTTTTAATGATCAGCTTCATATATCAGCCTAAACCTGCTTTACATCATGAAAAGAGATAAACAGATCATAGCTTCCATCTCCCTGGCTGTGTTCAGTCTACCATACATATTTAATGGCTCACTTAAGCTAAACTCCCTCAACACTACAGACACACCACACAGGAAATGTTTCTCAGCCCTTTTGCATTTCTACCCCACTGAGCTCTGCAGGGCATTGAATCTCACACTGTACATAGCTACACACACATAGTGCATATACAACAGAAGCTAGCAAACACTTTGCAGGGACTGCCACATGCTAGATTAAAGGAGAAGCTCAGTGCTCTAAAACAAAGCTCTGTGGCTGAACTGTGAGAATGAATTCCTCTCTGACAGAGAGCAGTATCACTGAAGCTCTTCAAGATACTGTAATCTGATCTGCAGTTGAAAAATCACTGTATTATACATAGCCTTCAAGTTACTATGCCAACGAAACAAGTATTTTATATTATGCTTGGTTTTGATAAAAGCCAGGCAATGAAAATAACTGGTGCTGAAATTACTGCTCAGTATATGAGTTTATACATCATGCACCACGACTCCCATTCTTTCAACTACCTCTTAGTTGTGATATTATAAGTATGGTGTTAATACTGTATTTTATGCACATAAATTGTCAACCAATGATCAGTTATAATAAAACAATTTAACATGAGTTTTGGAGGTTTTATCCAAGTGTATGTTTCAAACATCCAAAGACTGCAAACTGTGTGTTCCAAACTAGTTGGCAGGTGTGTGTCCCACAGTCATCTGTGTTTCCTGAATCTACTGTATGTGTGTTTAACCTTTACGAAGCAAGAGGAGAAGGGAGCTCTAACTGCCAGTTGTAGAAATGCTCAATGTTTTTTTGCAGTCTAATTAGCCTGTGCCATTGTAGTTGTACAGTAAGCTAAAAAGAGTCGCTTGGATGGAAACATTTGCAGTGTCATATTAAATAGAAACACTTACAGTCTTGCTGGATCTTTGCTGTTAATCCAGTGTTAAGCCAAAGAGAGACAAAGAGATGGATGGACAAATTGTAACGTGATTGTTAATCATATTAGAGACATAAAAACATGTATACTACCACAACTTTGCATATTCATCGAGTTATCATTTTATAGCTCAGTGGTTCCCAACTGGGGTCCATTTTCAGTGGGTCGCAAGTAGGTGCTTCAACTTAAACTATTATTTTGAAATGTCATTACTTTCTAGAGCAGCACTTTATTTTGCAGTACTACTTCTGTCTTCCTGAAGAGCATTAGTAGGGCATCCCACTTGGTTTTACCAACACTGAACACAAAAAGGAAAAAAACTGACGGACTTATCTAATGGAAAGTCTGTGCTCTGAAGCCCGATCAGTTGGGCACCACTGTTATAGCTTACAGTTATGTTGTATGGAGTTTATGTAATATAATATCTACTTGTATATTAGTTGTTACAGAAATTAAAGAGAGAGCTGTGATCAATAGAACGACACAGACAATAAATGAGGACTCACCTGTTAGGAGTTCACATGTCAGCAAAGGATGAGTAATGAGAGAGAGAAGGACAACACACAAAGGATGCTTTAGATTATACATCAAAGACTGCAGTAGAATGCCTTACAAAATAAAAGATACAAGACAGAATAAAGATCTAGTGCTGATGAGTTCAACTTTTCTATTTGAAGTGCTGGTCACTGCTGGAGATGAGACAAAGGGTGTTACTAGAGCTCTAATTTGTTTCCCATTCAACATCGATGCCTGGTTATGTAGGCTACTAGCTATCTAAATTAACATTAGCTTTTTACCAACTACAGCCAGGTCTTACTTCTCTCACCCTCATCTGTCTTAACTTCTTCCCTGCCTTGTCAGAAGAATTTTCCTATGTCCATCTACAGGAGTAACTAATGTTTGAGTGAATGTAAGATTTATTATTCAAAAGCTTAATTTAGCCTAATCCCGGTCACATAGCTCAAGTAAGTTCATTCTTTCGCTCGCTAGTACATGGATTGCTGTGTGCGCGCTGCAGTGCACCAGGCTATGACATGCATAAATGTAGGCCTATGTATGAACCCTGAGCTGGAGCTTTAATTTTGGTTTGACATTCTGGATTCTTTCCCCACTATTATCAATCTAAATTAATCACTGCCAAAGAGATCAAATATAGGAGCTTGTTAAAACTCAAACCTGTGATTTTAATAGGACACAGCAGATCAATACTGGGGCACAGGGCCCAGTAAAAAGGGGTCTAGTGACGCCTATGGATGAGACCATTGTATTTCGTTCCCATGTAGAGAGAATTTCAAATTATTGTTGAGATTCACCAGACATCATTTCATCTTATCTTAGCAAGTAGGGCTGTGACACATTTTTCTGTGGCAGCCAGTTCTGGAAAAACTTTTAACTGAAGACTACCATATAGTCTGATGTGGCAAGTGTGGAATAAGTTGATTAAATGTGACTTTTAGTCCTAGTGTCATTAAATCCCATGTGGTACTGTACATACAGCACATGATTACTGAAAAAGTTTAGTTTATATTTCTCTGCTCATTCTTTAGAGTGTGCTCACTATGATTAGAGGTTTTTGTTTTAAAATTACAGTCTGCAATAAAGTGCTGTGTTCAGTAACAACAACAGCCTGAATAATATTAGCAAAAAAGAAATACATTTAAAATGTTAATGCAGTTTTTTGACAGTTTATTTTAGGTTTGAATGTATTCAGATCCTTCCATGTAATATCACATATCAAGTCACATCACATAGCAGCTGTAAACTATGTAATGCACTGTAGTGACCAAGTGATTATAATGAAAGCTTTGTCAGAAATAATAAAAATCCTTGATTATCAGTTTATCACCACGTGATGAATACATTAAGTTGCGGTCACAGGAATAAAGGGGATCATAAATCCAGGGTTCAAAGGTCAGGCTTATAAAAAAACCAGAAAGAGATGGCACCATGGGGGGTAGACAGGGGACAGAGCAGCTGAAAGCTGACTGTTGCGGCTGTGTGTAGCTGTGTATTAAACATATAAGGCAGGTGTCCTTGGAGTTGTCTAATGTTAAATGATTTTTCATTGTACAACTGAGAAATATTCATCTTTGCTGTGTGTGTATGTGTCTCCTCAGTGAAAAAGAAGAGTGTATATTGAGGGAAATAGAAAAGAAAGAAAAGGCAGGAGTCTCCTTTGTGCTTTTGTTCTCATTTCCCTCAAGAAACTCTTTAACAGCAGCAACCAGCAGGGTTTTTCACTTTCTTTAATGAACAGGTATGAAAAAATGTGTGTGCATAACATTATGTCGAGCCAAAAAGTCTTGAAGACAGAGACAGAGTGTTCAAAGACACTCTAGAAGGAAAAGTCCTACACTGACTTTATGTCAAACATGTTACTTTGTTCTATATGAGGAGTGAATGACTATATAAACTCATATCAAATACAGATTCAACAATAACAATACCAAAACTCTAATGGGAAAATGATTTAACTCTCTCCCTCAGCTCCGACTTCTGGAGACAAATTTGCAGTAACATCTTTTCTATGACCAGCAATGTAAACTTACAACTTATACAATACAAGACCATTTATAGGACCTATATTACACAAAGTAAAATGTTTAAAATGGGTTTCACTGACACAGACATCTGTTCACAACACATTCTAGGTTGTACCAACAATTATTGTCATGCTACTTGGACCTGCCAACCACTTCATTCCCTCTGGATAGCAGTGACAGAGAAACTCTCCACCATCTTGGGCTGTAAAATCCCTCCTTCTCCATCACTTTGCTTACTCGGTAATATCACAGACATTGACCACCTACCAATTAAATACAAAAACCCACTCCTCATTTCTCTAGCTATTGCCAAGAAAACAATCTTTCAAAACTGGAAAACAAAAAAACCCTACACATAAACCACCGGACCAACCTTCTGATAGAATACATCACATTAGAGAAAATGACATCCACTCACAAGAATAGTTTATCAATTTTTTATGACACATGGAACCCATTTTTACCATATTTCAACTTGAACAGAGCACTTGGGGCTGAGGCCATGCACCTTCCCACCAACCTCTAAAAATGTAACATGCAGCTTTTATTAGTAGTACTCTTTTCAATATTGTTAAAATTTTAAATTATGTTTTCTCTCCTTCTCCCTTTCTTGTCCTTATTAGACTGCATAAATTGGAAATACCCAAACTTCACACCCTCACACACTACAATCATGTAAAACACTCTACATCTCTTTGTAATGTCATGTATCTGTTTTCTTATTTTTCATGTCCAAATCTGTTTTGTTAGTGTTACTTTGTTTCAATAAGAAAAAATAAATAAATACATAAAAGAGCAGTGAATGACTCTGTGCCGCTGTGAGAACTAGTCCATTTTATTTATTGTTCTTTTTTTTTAAATTTGTTTTATGTATTTAGTTTTATTATTTACATTCCGGTGCCTGAATATGCTTAAGAATTAAATGTTCATTATACTTTGTCAGCAAAGCTGTAAATACGGGTACCAGGATGCCGACTCAGATTGCTCCCCTGTTTAAAGATAATTATTCAGTGGACAGCTGAAGAGAGAAGTTGTGAGTGCCTGTGGGACAGGGAAAAAGTGTTCGATTGTAAGGGATGTGAGCAAGCTGTAGCGGCAGAGCAGCTCATTAGAGTTGGTAATTCTGATGGATGGCAAGTAAGGAAATTTGCTGATCCCCTTCTGGAGTACGCAGAGCCGGCAAAAGAAGGGAGAGTGGAAAAGGAAACCACAGTGTCAGGAATGGGGATACCAGAATTAAAAGTGAACCTATTTGGCCCAGAGATTGGGCCCACGGATATTGTTGCAACATTTGAATATTGTTGGCCTAGTGGCAGACATCACACTATGGCAATCACACCTACAAGCAGGTGTGGGGGGTAGCTGAGGGTCTATGTCAGATCCACTGCAGACCCAGAAGAGGACATCAAAGTGCTAGACGAGGCCTGCAAACAGCAGGCCCTAGAAGGGGTCTGGTTAGGGCCTTGGGAGCATTTAGTCCTGACCATAATAAAGAAAAGAATGTGCCCTGGAAGTCCACCGGGGAGGGAGCCCCGGCTGAAATAGGAAGAAGGGCAAATGATTATTATTATTATTACATGACACCATTGGATGCTTGTGGGGACCATGAAGCAAGCATATGGAAGAAACAGGTGGTCTGTAGGATCACGCCAGAATTGAATGTGAGAGAACATGTTTGCCAGCTGGCGGAAGGTTTGGCCCACAGAGCAGCTACACCCACCTGCCCTGAGAAAACACAGGAAGTGCGGGTGCAGATATTTGCAGTAATAGTTCTTTATATGGGCATTTACTCTCCGGGGCTGAAGATTGACAGCCTCAAGGGAGAGGTAATTGAAGAATTAACAGACTTGGAACCACTGAGAGAAACAGTGGAAGACACTGAGCCAAAACAAAAAAGAAGTCAGCCTTTGGCCACTGCTGGAATTGGGTGAGGACAGGACCTGCTCAAAGAAATGCCCCAAAGGAGATGGAGGGAAACCCCATTAGTGCGGATTAAATGGATTGCCAGACCCCAACTTCACACTGCAGACCCTATGCAGAAGATGCAGAAGAACTGGCAGTTGAAAGTGCTAACGCTGTTGAACAGCCTGGTGCACTGTCTGGTTAGTGTCATGTGATGTGGACAACTGAAATACAGTGGTCCCTCGCTATAATGCGGTTCACCTTTGGCGGCCTCGCAGTTTCGCGGATTTTTTTTAGTGCAATTTTGAATGCTTTTTGCATGCCATGTCTCCTGTACAGTACAGAAATTAATTTCTTTCTAAAATCCGACATTATTATTTATAGAAAAACGTTTGTACAGTATTTTTATTTATTTATATTTTATATTTATTATTTTTCTACGAAGGTTTGAACTTTGAGAGTGTTTAAACAAGAGAGAAAAGTGTGAAAATGTTAATGCCTGTCTGAGAAAAGTGTATAAAGTGTGTAGTGAGGGGTTTTACAGCCTTAAAACATCTATAATAATTGTAAAAAATATGTTCAGCTCTTGAAGGACATTCATGCTTCTATGCAGAATTTTTCTAAATTTCATACTTTTGAAATTGTCAGATCCGCTTGGTGGCCGCTACCTCTCCTCCGCCTTTCTCTCCTCTGCTTTCTCTATCCTGTGGGCTCTGCACCTCAGCACCACCTCCTGGTTCATTGTTCATATGCTGAGCCGTATGAAGATAGACTGCTCCCGGGCTGGGTTATTCAAAGGAATATCTGTGGTGACATGGCTGGGCCTTGATGCTGCCTCCCTGTGGAACCCCCTGACATACTGGGTTAACATTGGGCTGGAAGGGGTGATGGCAATCGCCCTCCTGGCCTATGTGGCAATGTTAGTGAAGAAGCTTAAGTGTCAGGGCCGCTCGGTGGCCGCTACCTCTCCTCCGCCTTTCTCTCCTCTGCTTTCTCTATCCTGTGGGCTCTGCACCTCAGCTGTGTTGCATTCCAGTAATTAGCGACTGGTTTGTCGATGCACACAGCTGGGGTGCATCCCGATGATTACCTTCTCCTCCTTATTTATACCGCTGACAGACACTCAAGTTTTGCTGGAACATTAACATAGTAACGCGGACTGTACATGTTGGTAGAATGCTACGCTGACAGACACTGTGCGTTTTGGCTTGACTCTACCACACTACCTATGTGCTACGCTAATTCCCACTACACTACACATTTTGGTAGAATGCTACGCTGACAGACACTGTGCGTTTTGGCTTGACTCTACCACACTACCTACGAGCTACGCTCATTTACACTACACTACATATCATACATATCCAAGTACCGTACTTTCCCATGTTATGTTCTTTTGATACTTTGTGTTCACTTTATTTACCTGCTACCGTCATGTTTTTCCCCCCTAGCACCTGGGTCTGCAAACTTGAGTCCAACCTCAGTCCTCCCTCACCCTCCTGGTGAGGGGGGATACCATAACAGATTGATGCTAAGTTAAAGACAGTTTTATTCATCAATGGTCTGCAGTGCTCTGTGCCTCACTGGACTCACCTCCAACCTGCCAGTGATGGTCTGGCTTGTAATGTTTGGCTATCTTTTCCCAGTGGATGGAGTGAGCAGAGACCGCCCTGGACCAGCTGGCAAGCCTTTTTCCTGCCCATGTCACACACCAGTAGTAGAGCCATGAAACTCTTTTAATCACTGGACTCACCTCCAACCTGCCAGTGATGGTCTGGCTTGTAATGTTTGGCTATCTTTTCCCAGTGGATGGAGTGAGCAGAGACCGCCCTGGACCAGCTGGCAAGCCTTTTTCATGCCCATGTCACACACCAGTAGTAGAGCCATGAACCTATTTTAAAAGAACAGAGAGCTTGCTGAATGCAGCCACTGCTTTGCTGATAACTAAGTAATTATTGAACCAACTGTTTCTTTCCATCCAGCATTCCCACAAGACCAGCAGACTTCAGCCAGGAAGAAATAAAGGAAAAGGCAGCATATCTGGTGATGGATGAGTGGGAAGTGGAGTTTGAGAGGAAAAGAAGCAGGAAGAGAAAGAAGGGAGTGGGAAACGAAGTTGGAAACTAGAAAGGAGTGGGAGAGTGCAGAATACACAGTGGGAGAGGAAGGAAAGGTCAGCGAAGCTGTAAATACGGGTCCCAGAGAGAACCAAGAAACAGAGGAGGCAGAGAAAACAGCAGAATTGGCTGGAGGAGAGAGAAATTATTATTAAAATGCTATGGCACAATGCTTAGAAAGTTAAGCTTTTAATAAGTAAGGATCATAAGATGATTTATGTGTGTTTTGTTTGAAATAATCATTAGTGAATGTGTAAGAATAAAATGTGAAATAATTGTATTGGAAGAATGGAGAGAAGTGATTTTACATCTAAAGGAGCGAAAAAGGCAGAGTCACAGAAAAGAGGAAGTAGACACACATCCCTGAAAAAAGGAACTTCAAAAGTTCGTGTGTGCATGGCATACAGAGAAGAGACACAACATACTATTAGGTATTTTTAGTCAGATAGATATTGGTTAGATACTTTATGTATTAGAAATGTTTAGTAGAGATAGGATGTCTAGTTAGACTGTTAAATGCTTAGTCATGCTTATGAGTTTCTACAGGGTGCATCTGGTCAAGGATAACTAGAGAGAAAAGTTGATGACTGTCAGCAGACAGGATGTTTAATATTATTATTATGACGTGTA
>NW_018128076.1:663073-663934 GCF_001952655.1 Monopterus albus
CAATGTTTGATCAGTGTCTAATCAATGATATAGCCCACAGTCCATAGGAGGAAGTATGAGGACAGTTAAAGTACTGATGAGGCAAACATCAGCTGAATCAAAGCATCCTTCAGGTTAAAAAATAATCAGGGTCAAAGTTATTCTAAAGACTGATAACAACAAATACCTACAATCACAAAGCCTCTTATTTTGATCACAGTGATCATGGCATGTTACAGCAGTGTTGCGTCAGGCAAGCAAAGGTATCTGCTGGAACACTTGCATGTAAAACACATCTAGTCTTTCCAGGTACTGGTAGTGCAGTGCGGGTTAGTCCTGAGAGGGGCTCTCATCTCAGATATTCACCTACTGCATGCCCAGGTGTCTGGTAGGAGAGGCTTGACCTGGGCTGAGATAGAAAGGTTTGATTGTCAGCAGGCAGGATGATTATTTTTATTATTATGATATGTTTAACCGTAATTGTAATCATAATATTTTCTTATGTTTCATAATATTTTCTTATGTTTAATGTCATGACATGTCACTAGATGTCATGTCAGAATGTTCTTAGATACACACCACTTAATTAACACTCACGCACATTGATTTTCTCCATGTTTTGACTACTGCTACGGTCAGCTGTAAAGCTGGCATATCAGGTGACGCCACGGTATGATGTTCCTGTGTAGAATGGGGATAGCCCAACCGAAGAGATAGGCCTGTATAGGCCTGTTGTGGTTCAGGGTCTTTCATTCTTCATCTGCCTGCGCGCAGTATTGGAGGTGGAAGATACCTGGACGTGTAATGTTAATTTTACCTGTGATCCTTTGAATAAACCAGCACGGTTTTTTGTATCCACTTGGACTGCCTCGTCTCTCTGAG
>NW_018128076.1:664084-664963 GCF_001952655.1 Monopterus albus
CATTAAATAGTTTTTGAATTCCACCAGGCAATAAATTGTTCCTGGCTTTATACATAAACACAGCAGTCTTGTGACCCACTAAATCAAAAAAATTTTTAACAATTTAGACTGTATGAAATCTCCAGTGGTGTGATCCCTATACCCCATCTTATGCACAATTCTTATCGCTCTTTTTTGTAATATATACAATGGTTGAAGTGAGCTTTTGTATGTATTTCCCCAGTTTTCAACGCCATACTCTAAGTATGGTAAAACCAATCAAGAATACAAAATACATGCTTTTCTGTCCAAAATATGTCTGACCCTCACCAATATTGATATGTTTTTTGCTATTTTATGCTGAATATATCTGATTTGAGATTTCCAGGTGAATCTATACCTGAGCGTGTAATGTTAATTTTTACCTGTGTTCATGGAATAAATCAGCACTGTTTTGTAGTTACTTGGACTGCCTCGTCTCTCAGAGTCAGTATAGTAAAAAGTACCGGGTACAACAATACTGAGGAAGTAATGAAAATGAATGTTCCATCCACAAAAGTAAAGATTTGACTGATAATCAATGTTTGATCAGTGTCTAATCAATGATAACCAATGTTTAGTCAAGTAAGGTATTCAAAATATAAAGATCTATGTTTTGATTTTAAGGCATTGATAGTTTTGTGTAAAATCAGTGTGTAATTTTGATTGTTTTGTTAAAAGCAATGATGGAATTTTGATATTTCAATCAGATGTGAATTTCTTGTATCTTTATTAGGTATTAAGATGGTTTTAGTTTTCTGGGGAAGAGGAAGTGGAGTCTGTTAGGTATTTTTAGTCAGATAGAAATTGGTTAGATACTTGTTGTATTAGAAATGTTTAGTGGAGCCGGGATGGCTAGGG
>NW_018128076.1:665317-669390 GCF_001952655.1 Monopterus albus
GATAAATGTATAGGCCTGTTGTGGTTCAGGGTCTTTCATTCTTCATCTGCCTGCGCGCAGTATTGGAGGTGGAAGATACCTGGACGTGTAATGTTAATTTTACCTGTGATCCTTTGAATAAACCAGCAAGGTTTTTGTATCCACTTGGACTGCCTCGTTTCTCTGAGTTCCTCTGGTTAAGCGTAACTGGGAAAAATAGCTTTCAAGATGGTGCTGTGAACCGCGAGCCAGCTAAACTCTTCAGACGACCAGGTCCACTTTCCCGAGCAAATGGTCTTGAACCAACAGCGGCTTTCCTGTACCAGACTGGGCTGTAAATCCGACATGCAGTCCTGATTTCGACTGGTATCATTTCCTGGACTTCAGTTGGGAGCAGTGCGGTCCCATACATCAACTAAGCCCGGGCAGAAACAAGGTAAGCGGAACCTTTGTTACACATAAACTCCGCACATTGAATTATTTCCAAATCAAAGTTGATGTGTGGAACGGCCACTCTTCGACGTTCCAAATTGGATCCAAAACAGTAAGGATAATGAAAACACATGTCTTATTCTCTGTGTTTTAACTGCTGTGCTGGTGTGTTCATGTCACATGTAGAGTTGACAAAGCACATGGACTCATTTTTGAGGGAGAGTCAATAAGTACCGTTGATTACAGAATTTGAGACCAACAAAGAGACGTAAAACTCACGTTTTATAAGTGAGTTCCTGCTAATTCAGAGCAGTTGCCTCTAAAATTGCCCGATTTCTTTTTCCAAACCAGAGCAGGATGGATGTCAACGTGGGACGATGGAACTGTGGCAGAATCTCACAGTTCAGCAAAGAAAACTGAATTCTTGCTTAAAAGATGATTGAAGAAATGAAGAATTCTAACAGAATGCCACAATCCACCCGGCCTGGTGGGGAAAGATGGCTTGAAAAAAGACCGTTTTAGACATTTTCATGGCGTTATGGTTTCCTGAGTTACAGAAGATATGACCAAGAAGAACATGGTCTATCTGAAAATTTCCTACACTGAAAAACAGGACTCACCGGGTCTTTGGATTTACACAAAATATGCTAGTATATGCAACGCAATTCATTCATATTTCCTCTGTTACCATAATTCAAACAAGTTAACCCCTAAAGAAAATTATGTTGGTTTTACACATTATCATCCTAATAAAAAATTATAAGGTTAAAGATAAATCTGCAAAGCGTCTTTGCAAACCTGAACGAGAACTTGCTGTCTTGCAACTATTTATTAATCATGCTGAAAGGATGAGTGAAAAGTATGTTCAAAAGTTAGTTGGTAAACTGGAGGAGGCTGCCAGGTTTGAGCAGCAAGAAGATGAAATAATTGATTTGCTTGACATTTATTTAACAGCATTAAAGCTTTCTGGTAAAAATCCCAGACTTTTAAGTGAGATTCATAATCCGATTGTGAAGTTTTTGCAGTCTGCTGAGACAAAGACAGACCATGAGCGCAGTGAAATGGCAAAAAGGGAGGTGCTCTGCTCTGCTCCATCTTGTTTTGAGTCTTCCCCCACCAAAATTTTTCAAAATTGTCAAAAATTTTTTTTCTTTTTTAATGATAAGGTTCTTTCTACCAGACCTCAAATTTTACTTCCTGTTTAGGACTTTTCTGTTTCTCGTCCCCGCTCTGCTGTCTTCGACCAGTTTGAGTGTGTGTCCTTATCTCATTGTCAGGAGATTGTTGGGCGACTGAATCCCTCTGGTTCCCCAAATGATGCTGTTCCCCCTCATTTTTTAAAGGAAATCTTTCCGGTTGAGGGACCATTTGTTCTCTCCATTATTAATAGTAGTTTATCCTCTGGCTAGGTTCCAATGATGTTTAAACATGCCGTGGTGCGGCCGCTGATTAAGAAACCTGGTCTGGATCCCACAGTGTTCTCAAATTTTAGGCCCATCTCAAATTTGCCATTTCTCTCCAAAGTCCTTGAAAAGATAGTTTACGCTCAGTTACTGGCTTTATATAGTACCATCGGGACTGTGTTAAATCCCCCACAGGCTGTCTGCCTGGAAGCAATGGTTGAACAATGTAATAAGTTCTTAGTTTATTTTAATGAGAAGATTGCTGCTACAAGGGCCTCTGTGGTAGGGTTAGTGCCCGATCCTTCGGTCTATACTCCTTGACTACTTTTGATGTTTTTGAGCCGGTAACTCTGACTTTTTTGGAGGGAGTGGTTGCCCAGGCCAAGCCTTCTGGCTCCCCTCGGGATGTCGTTTCTCCGGCTCTATTTAAGGAAGTCTTCCATTGTATAGGAGGCACGGTTTTGGATATTATTAATAGTAGTTTGTCTTCTGGTGTTGTGCCTGGTCATTTTAAACAGCAGTTTTGCAACCGCTACTAAAAAAGCCACGTCTGGATCAATCTGTGTTGAGTAATTTTAGGCCTATTTCTAAGTTACCTTTTATTTCGAAGATTTTGGAAAAAGTGGTCTATGCGCAGGTGAAATCCTTTTTAGATGAGAATAACTTATTGGAGGTTTTTCAATCTGGTTTTAAACCCATGCATAGTACAGAGTCAGCCTTACTGAAGGTTGTTAATGTGAAATATTGAAGCATTTAGGTTGCTATATAACTAAAGCACTAATATAGTTTGGAAATTGTTACTTTAATAAGACACTGCATTATGAGATAAAAGTATAACCTTCACATGGTTGAAGTGTGTGTATGAATTCACATCATTATTAAATGCACTTCTGGGGAGTTGTGCCTAGCACTGCTCTGCTTAAAGGGAGTAATCAAAGGGAAAGTAAATTTAATGCACTTAAAAGGATAAGTTTTAATAATATAATCTTCACAATCTCACAGTATGCTTATCTTATTAAATGTGTGTGCCTGATTTATCACAAGAATGTAACTTTGGTTTCAGGGAGGTACAGCTGTGTATTATGAGAAAGAATTTTGGCTAACATCAATTGGTTTCAGCTGTATGATCAGCATGAGTAGGAATGTGTAAGGAGGAGGGAAGAACAGTATATATTACACAGTCTAATGTAGTTTCACTTCAGATCATTTTGCTCTGCTGCTGGCTATGATCTCCAGATGCATCTGCAAATATCTGCAAATAAAGGTAATATGTGTACATTGATATTTGGTGTGTGACTGAAATTCTTTCCACTATCTGGACTCGAGAAAGAAGTCTGGGACTTCACAATTTGGGGGCTCGTCCGGGATAGTGGAAAGAGAATTATTAGGAAACTGGAGTGTCTTTGAGTTGTCAAAAGTCTGAGACAGCCGGCTGAAAAAAGGGTTTGGCTCCCATTGAAAAAGCCTGATTGATTTTAAACAAATTTACTCAGACTGAGATAACATAAGGATTTACTCAGAAATTTCAATTTGAACAACGGAGGTTTGAGTCCCCGTTGAGGTATAGCGTCTGGGACTATACCTGTCACAGTTGATTGTTTTTCTCTGCGGTTGGTCGTGCCCACTGTATGCTGGCAAGCTAACAGTTAACCGTGTCAGGGACCGGTATAGACTGGGTTTGATATCCCCAGGGAAGTAGGGGAACCCCGAATTGAGCGATTGGTCATAGGTAAAATTTGTTCCCTGCGGGTTGGTCGCGCCCATATATTGACAGAAGATTGATATTATCCTGGACGGGGTCCAGAGACTGGGTTGGAGGCCCGAGAAATTAGGGGAATCTCGAATTCTGCATTGGCTGGGTTAAATTTTATTAAATTGTCTTTGAAGCAGCATAAATGGACGGGGAATTTGATAGGGAAATAAATTATAACAGGTGAGGATCTGACGGTCCTCAGGATGAGAAATGGAAACCGATAGAGGTGCAAGTATAGGCTCTTTTAAATGCACTGAAGAAGTCGGGAGACATTGATGATAAGAAAGAAAATGAAGTTAGAGGAAAAATAAAGGATCTTATGGTGGAAAATGGATTTGGAATGAAAGAATGCAAACCACTGTGTAAATTAATGTGGAGAATTAGCAAGCAGAAAAAGGAGGTGAAAATTGAAGGAAGGATCATTGTTTAACCGAAGCAAATGTGAGAAGCGCATTAAAGAATTAGATAAGGAGATTTTGTTGTGCCAGAAATGGACAATAATTGCC
>NW_018128076.1:670689-671850 GCF_001952655.1 Monopterus albus
GTCCACTGAATTTAGGCCTTTTGAAAGGGAGGAAGAGGACAGAGTGAAGGAGCAATAGATGCTGAGAAGGCCTAGACAGGATAAAATCAGATTGGAGAACAGTTTACAAGCATCAGAGCGCCAGTGGTCTGAATTAATGGGAAAATTTGATGGTTTTAACGAAGGAGTCTCAATGATGCAGAACAGAGTAGATGACCCTGATCTACCTGGCGCTGAGGCTGATGTTTGGGAACGTCATGTGGTTCACCATTTTCAGAGGCAGGCAGATGCACAGCTAGAGGGAGATGAAGAGCACAAAGATATGGAGGTGCAACTGTTTAAGTGGCAGCTGGTTGAAGCTAAAAAGGAAAATAATGAAGGAAAGGAGGGTAAGCAGCTGGTTCAGACACAGGCTCCATTTGAACAACAGGATGACATAAATCCCCGCCCTTACTGGAATACTCCACGTCGTGGAGGAGGTGGATGTGGTCGAGGTTATGGAGGATGGAGGCAGAGAGGCAGACAGGGTAGGCCTCCAGTGAGAGGTCAATCTCGGTGGGATGAATGTTTCATCTGTGGAGAGTTAGGACATTGGGCCCGTGACTGCCCCCACAGGGGAGGCCTGGAATTACCACAGCAGCAGCAAGCTGAGGCTCAGGTGCACCAGGCACCAGACTCACAGGTGGCCCCCTCAGCGGGGGGACAGTTCCCTCAGTGGGAAGAACCAGGAAATCCTGGCTCCTCTCCATATTGACTGTCTCATCAGAAAGACCTGGGTGGGGGACCCAGGCAGAGCCCCTTGTGCCTCTTTAGGTTGCACACCAGGAAAAGTCTTTTTTGGTTGACTAAACATTAATTTTCCTGCTAATCTCCATTCTCAGCGCCATGTTTATGTTGTTGGTTTCTCTGGTAAAAAACAGTCTCTGCCTGTAAGTGTCCTTTTGCATATCCAGGTTGCCAGTCAATTTCTTTCTCATTCTTTTGTTATCTCTCCTTCTGTCCCAGTAAACCTGTTGGGTCAAGATTGATTGATTAGATGTGGAGCTACAATTTTGTGTGGCCCATTAGGCCTGACTGTTTCTTTCCCTGATGGAACTGTTATGCCCTTCTCTGCTGCTGATTCTAGTAAAGGTGGTCTATGGCTAATGCGATCCCGCGCTTCCCCAGGCAGACATATACTTG
>NW_018128076.1:675399-679675 GCF_001952655.1 Monopterus albus
AGTAAATGTACTTAGTTATTTTCCAAAACTACTGTGTTGTTGGTGTGGACTGTAATATAAAAAGGTGTTTCTGTGAAAAATGACCTGGGAGAACTGGGAGATCCTTTGTCAGGAGCCTTACATATATAAGCTTTAGCTGTACTTTAGTATTTTGTCAGCATTGTACAGTAGCTGAATAAACCTTTGTGAAGTTAGGCCTACATTGCACTACCTGCAGTAATTTTTACAGTGCCTTGCGAAAGTATTCGGCCCCCTTGAACTTTGCGACCTTTTGCCACATTTCAGGCTTCAAACATAAAGATATAAAACTGTAATTTTTTGTGAAGAATCAACAACAAGTGGGACACAATCATGAAGTGGAATGAAATTTATTGGATATTTCAAACTTTTTTAACAAATAAAAAACTGAATAATTGGGCGTGCAAAATTATTCAGCCCCTTTACTTTCAGTGCAGCAAACTCTCTCCAGAAGTTCAGTGAGGATCTCTGAATGATCCAATGTTGACCTAAATGACTAATGATGATAAATAGAATCCACCTGTGTGTAATCAAGTCTCCGTATAAATGCACCTGCACTGTGATAGTCTCAGAGGTCTGTTTAAAGCGCAGAGAGCATCATGAAGAACAAGGAACACACCAGGCAGGTCCGAGATACTGTTGTGGAGAAGTTTAAAGCCGGATTTGGATACAAAAAGATTTCCCAAGCTTTAAACATCCCAAGGAGCACTGTGCAAGCGATAATATTGAAATGGAAGGAGTATCAGACCACTGCAAATCTACCAAGACCTGGCCGTCCCTCTAAACTTTCAGCTCATACAAGGAGAAGACTGATCAGAGATGCAGCCAAGAGGCCCATGATCACTCTGGATGAACTGCAGAGATCTACAGCTGAGGTGGGAGACTCTGTCCATAGGACAACAATCAGTCGTATACTGCACAAATCTGGCCTTTATGGAAGAGTGGCAAGAAGAAAGCCATTTCTTAAAGATATCCATAAAAAGTGTCGTTTAAAGTTTGCCACAAGCCACCTGGGAGACACACCAAACATGTGGAAGAAGGTGCTCTGGTCAGATGAAACCAAAATCGAACTTTTTGGCAACAATGCAAAACGTTATGTTTGGCGTAAAAGCAACACAGCTCATCACCCTGAACACACCATCCCCACTGTCAAACATGGTGGTGGCAGCATCCTGGTTTGGGCCTGCTTTTCTTCAGCAGGGACAGGGAAGATGGTTAAAATTGATGGGAAGATGGATGGAGCCAAATACAGGACCATTCTGGAAGGAAACCTGATGGAGTCTGCAAAAGACCTGATACTGGGACGGAGATTTGTCTTCCAACAAGACACTGATCCAAAACATAAAGCAAAATCTACAATGGAATGGTTCACAAATACACATATCCAGGTGTTAGAATGGCCAAGTCAAAGTCCAGACCTGAATCCAATCGAGAATCTGTGGAAAGAACTGAAAACTGCTGTTCACAAACGCTCTCTATCCAACCTCACTGAGCTCGAGCTGTTTTGCAAGGAGGAATGGGCAAAAATTTCCGTCTCTCGATGTGCAAAACTGATAGAGACATACCCCAAGCGACTTACAGCTGTAATCGGAGCAAAAGGTGGCGCTACAAAGTATTAACTTAAGGGGGCTGAATAATTTTGCACGGCCAATTTTTCAGTTTTTTATTTGTTAAAAAAGTTTGACATATCCAATAAATTTCGTTCCACTTCATGGTTGTGTCCCACTTGTTGTTGATTCTTCACAAAAAATTACAGTTTTATATCTTTATGTTTGAAGCCTGAAATGTGGCAAAAGGTCGCAAAGTTCAAGGGGGCTGAATACCTTCGCAAGGCACTGTAAGCCTTAGATCAGCTGATCAGCTTCTTCTGGAGGCACCAAGGGCTAGGCATAAAAGTAGGGGGGATGGAGCCTTCGCTGTGGTGGGTCCAAACCTGTGAAATGCTTTGCCTCGTTATATTAGGCAGGCCCCGTCATTGTCTATTTTTAAGTCATATTTGAAGACCTACTTGTACTCATTAGCATTTGGCCAGGCATGAGACTTAGTTTGTTTTATTATTGTTTATAGTTTTTTATGTGATGATTTTAGATGTGTATGGTATGTTAAGCACTTTGGTCAGCTGTGCTGTCGTAAAGCACTAAATAAATAAAGTTGAGTTGAGTTGAGAGAGCTGAGTTTCTTAGATGAGCATAATATTCTTGAGACTTTTCAATCAGGGTTTAAAACCATGCATAGTACTGAGTCAGCCTTGGTGAAAGTCTTAAACGACATTTTTCTTGCAACTGACTCAGGGAATTGTGTAGTCTTAGTGCTCTTAGATTTGACTGCTGCTTTTGACACAGTGGACCACAATATCCTTATTTCTTGTTTAGAGCACTGGGTGGGTATCCGGGGTATAGCTCTGGAATGGTTTCGATCTTATCTTAAGGATAGATCCTTCTGCGTGATACTCGGAGATGCTGTATCTTCCTCTGAGCCCCTTTTGTATGGGGTACCGCAAGTCTCGGTCCTTGGACCCCTTCTTTTTTCCCTTTACCTTCTTCCACTTGGTTCTATACTCAGGAATCATGGTGTTTCCTTTCATTTTTATGCGGATGATTGCCAGCTTTACCTACCGGTTAATAAGGCGAGCTCTTCTGTTAGCACACTTCTTGAATGTCTCGATGACATTAAATCTTGGCTTGCTTTTAACTTTTTAAAGCTGAATGAGGATAAGACTGAGGTGATAGTATTTGATGATTCTGTTGGTTCACCATCTGTTGACTTGGGCTCATTGGCTCAATATAATAAAAAGTAATATTTAAAATTTAGGTATTAAGATGGATCCCGATTTAAGATTCGACAGCCAAATTACAGCTGTCGTTAAATCTAGTTTTATTCAACTAAGACAGTTGGCTAAAGTAAAAGCATTTGTCTCTAGACAGCATTTTGAGACACTTATTCATGCTTTTATCACTTCCCGTTTGGACTATTGTAACTCATTGTATCTTGGGGTCGGTGAGTCTTCTATCACTCGCCTCCAGATGGTCCAAAATGCAGCAGCATGTCTTTTAACAGGTACAAGGAAATATGAGCATATCTCTCCAGTTTTGGCCTCCCTACATTGGTTACCTGTTCATTTTCGGGTCCATAACAAAATTTTACTCTTTGTTTTTAAATCCCTTCATGGCTCTGCACCATCCTACTTATATGATTTGCTTCATTGGCATACACCCACACGCTCTCTGAGGTCAGCAAATCAGTTTCTCTTGGTTGTCGCAAGAACAAAGCGTAAGCTTAGAGGCGATCGAGCCTTCGCAGTTGCTGGTCCCAAACTCTGGAATGATTTACCGCTGTCCATTAGACAAGCCCTCTACCCTGTCTGTTTTTAAGTCTCTTTTAAAAACTCATTTATTTTCCCTGGTATTTTGATGTTTTATTTTTGTGTTGATTTTAGTCATTTTTTATATTGATTATATTGTATATTGTTGTTTGTGGGTTTATAATTTATACTGTTTTATTGCAATGTATAGCACTTTGGTCCACTCTGGTTGTTTTTAGTGCTTTATAAATAAAGTTGGTATGGTATGGTCTTATGCTGAACTGGTGTCCATCCCCAGACCAACACCAGAAGCTGAGGTGAGTTATGACCAAGGGGGAGCTAGACCTAAGCTCCTCCATTTTGTACTGAAGTATCCAATGTCACACCAACGTTAAGGGGGTGCATCAGTCTCTGGCTGAGAAAAGAGGGAAGTAAAAGATGCCAGTGCTTGTGACTCCTGTCGAGCCAGCCGAACCCCCTCCACCTGCAGTGCATGCTGTCATCATCCCCCGCTGATATATGCACAACCCGGGGGTGGGCTAAAACACCGCAGAGGACAAGAAGGTTTCCTGCAGGCAAAAGAGGAGGGAGTTCTGGAAGAGGAGCATGTTATGGGTGTGGTAAATTTGGCCACAGGAGGAGGCAGTATCCAGGATGGTCTAGTAACAGGTTCACCCAGAACTGATAGGGGGGCCTGGGACTGCGACAGGTGCCAGTTACTAGGACAGCAATAAAGACAGTGTGAGTCATTCTGACTTTTTCTAATTCCATTCCCCTGCAGTTCCAGAGGAAAAAAAGAAAACAGTGCTGAACCACAAGTGCTGATGTCTGGAATGCCAAATGACTGTGGGGCAAAGGAACAAAGAAGAGAAAAGCTGAGGCAATGGTGTACTGGCTTGGGGACATGGATGACACCTTTGTAAATTTAGCTAAAATGTGAATGAACTTTATTAATGT
>NW_018128076.1:679720-682499 GCF_001952655.1 Monopterus albus
TAGTTTAAGACTGAGTTTAATGTACAGCCAGATATTTGGCTCAAGAAACAGGAGGTTCAAATATAGTTTTCTCTTATTGTGATAGGGAAATAGGTAGCTGCGATGAGAATAGGAAAAAGGGATAAAACAGCATTCTACATGTCACATTGTGGTGAATATAGACTGAGCCAGAATATGTAGGTTCAGTGATTCCAGAGTAAAATTTATGCAGTAATACTTCAATCTTGCCTGTGATGAAAGTTGACAAAAGTATATATAATGTATAAAAGCTCATAGATCTTTATTTGAGATCGCAGAGGATTTTTAAACTGAAGCTCCAAATTTACTTGCAGTGTTGGTAAATGTTCCACCTGAGGTCAAGTGGTTTACTATGATTGATTTGTGCTCTGCATTTTGCAGAGTACCGTTGTTCTCATTGTGTTTAATAAGATTCTGCAGGAGTACATGAGGAAATTGGCAGGTAAGATCTCAAGTACTGTCCTCCAGTACGTTGAGGATATTATTTGTCTGTACTGGACTATAAAACGTGTCATAAGGACTTCATGACCCTGTTAATAATGTTAGCTGAATGAAAACATAAAGTTTCTTTGAATAAATTGCAGTACAGTTTAAGGCAGTAGCTGGGGCTCCTGCATCAACCATGGTAAGAGAATATATGGTATATATCATAAAGTTGAACATGAATTGTTGAATTAATCACTGTTGTAGTGCACACCGGCTTTGACTCTCCCAGACTATGTAAATATTTTGTTGTAGGAGTTGCGTCGACAGGACCACGCCTATGGGGTGGTGGCTCATTGTGTGTGGTCTATATCAAATCAAATCAAATTTTATTTGTATAGCGCCAATTCACAATAAAAGTCATCTCAGGACACTTTACAGAGTAAGGTCTAGACCTTAGTGTTATCACTATATATATAGTACTATTTTGCAACATTAATACCAGGTTCGACATCCTAATAAAAGAAAACTCCACTCCTGTGTGGCCTGTGTGTTGTCTCTTTGCAGGTCAGAGAGGCCCAGGAGGATGGAGAGTCCAAAGTGAGAGTAGGAGATGTTGTGTATGTGAAGGTGATCAAAAGGAAATGAGACCTCCCTCGCACAGGAGGCCTATACGTGGTGTGAAAGGTCCCGAGGACAAAGATGGCTTGGAGTCGGTCATGGTTTAAGAAGAGGAAGATGAGATCCAAGGGATTCCTTGGATGAGGAGGGAGTTTGAGTAAAGTGGATGCTCAGCACAAGAATAAAGTTGATGATGCATCACATCAAATAATGTGCTGCTGTGTTGTTTTCAATGTAATACAGAACACAAGATGATTTAGTTCATTGGCGATTACATGTCCTGACCTGCACACCCTGATGTTCACCCCACTCCAGTCTTTACTGCCACGTTTCTCCGATTTTCATGCTGATCCACTCTGAGTTTGCTCCACAATTGGTTCTATGGCTCACGGTTTGTTTTCTGTCTTTTGTTTGCACTGTGCATTTTGTTGTTTTTTGAGTTCTCATTACCGCTTCAGTATCGTGTATAGTTTTTTGTTAGTCACCGGGCGCTCATCATTAATCGCTTTATTTCCTGATCTCCTGGCAACATGTGTTGTTCAATCCTCACCTGTGACTCTTAATTTTCCGACTCCTTGCCACTTCCGCGTGTTGTGTCCTTCTCCTTTGTGCCCGCTACACTGTGGAGCCAATGGTCCGATGCTGTGATTGTCTGCTTGTCAACTACAGTGCCAGAGCCCAACGTTCCTCCTGCTACCTGCCATCACCAGTCAGCTCCCCTGCATGTCCTGCTCCTCTGGTCCTCTGCTTTTCTGCTGTCTACCAGCCATGCCACCTGCCTGTCCTGGTCTGATTCTCCTGGTTCTTGCCCAGCCTGGCCTCCGTTGCCTGCTGCACTTTCTGCCAACTCGACCTCTTGTCAGCCATCACAATTTATTTATTTAATAAACTTCTTTTGATAGTTACTCCCTTGCCTGCTTTCTGAGTCTGCATCTTGGGTCCAAACCACACACCCGACACAACATTTTGATTTTGCATATCGTCCCAACTTTTTTTGATTTGGGGTTGTACAAATGTGGGGAGGTGACAGTGGTGCGGTGGGTAGAGCAATCTCCCAACCAGAAGGTTGAAGGTTCGAATCTCGAAGCTTGCAGTCCACATGTCGAAGTGTCCTTGGGCTGAATCCCCCCATTGCCCATGATGGCGGTGCGTATGCATGCAGTGGCCCAGGGCCCTCGGCTCCAAGCATAATTTTGTTACACGTGTCACAATGTTACAATGACAATAAATAAAGCTTCTTCTTCAAATGTCACAAGGGTGTGCATTTGGGCTATGAATAAACTATGTCCTCCCCCAATGTATTCCCCCAAAAGCCATCATAAATATTTTATTGCCCGTCATTACTGTATCACTTGAAGAAGCTAGCTTGTATTTAGCATCAAAGGGGAAACTAAAACAAATTCACATTAGCAGCTTCAGAGAATGTTAGCAAATCTAGAGCTAAAGCTAATAATTCCACTACAGCTGCACATGAAACAGATGTAACTAAAGCACTTACATGGCTTCACATGACACATCAGAGTAACACTGACAAATGTCACACAGAAGTCTCTGGGTAAGTGAACATGGGTAGAAACTGTTCATCCATCCATCCATCCATCCATCCATCCATTTTCCTCCGCTTATCCGGGACTGGGTCTCAGGGGCAGCAGTCTAAGCAAAGATGCCCAGACTTCCCTCTCCAGACACTTCCTCCAGTTCCTCCGGGGGAATGCCG
>NW_018128076.1:682510-682775 GCF_001952655.1 Monopterus albus
AGAGACATAGTCCCTCCAGCGTGTCCTGGGTCTTCCCCGGGGCCTCCTCCTGGTGGGAGATGACCGGAACACCTCCCTAGGAAGGTGCCCAGGAGGCATCCGAAACAGATGCCCGAGCCACCTCAGCTGGCTCCTCTCGATGTGGAGGAGCAGCGGTTCTACTCTGAGCTCCTCCCGGGTGGTCGAGCTCCTCACCCTATCTCTAAGGGTGCACCCGGCCACCCTGTGGAGGAAGCTCATTTCGGCTGCCTGTATCCGGGGACTT
>NW_018128076.1:682808-709716 GCF_001952655.1 Monopterus albus
GTTCCATCCTTCCCTCACTTGTGAACAAGACCCCAAGATACTTGAACTCCTCCACTTGAGGCAGGAACTCTCCACCAACCTGAAGGGAACAAGCCACCCTTTTCCGACTGAGAACCATGGCCTCGGACTTGGAGGTGCTGATTCTCATCCCAGCCGCTTCACACTCGGCTGCAAACCGCCCCAGTGCACGCTGGAGAAACTGTTCATCTGTTGCTAAATATACAAGTCTCTTTCACAAGGCATTGGCAGCAGCATCCTATCTTCTGACATCAGGCAAAGTCTCATCTGGCTGGGCTTCCTAACATCTACAAAACATCCAAACATGTAGCATGCCAAAATCTAGGCAAAATTTTGATTGTACTTTTATGAGGCACATTATTTCTATGCAGATTTTATTATAAACACTCATCTGCACATATGCAGCCGTGCATGCACACGTAATCCCAGACAACCCCTACTGAAAATATGTTTCTGTATGCATGCTTGGTGGCCATTTTCTGTCCCTTTATAGTAATTTTGCATCTCTTTAGCATTTCTTTGAAGATGTATTGTGTCTCTTTGAGGACATTTTGCATCTCATTGATGTTTTTGTGTCTCTTTGCGGTTACTTTCTGCCTGGCCTCTTTATGCCATATTTTTCAGGTGAGCTCCAGAGGCCCCTTTAGCCCTTGCACTCCTGGTCTGTGCCCAGTATGCCAGTTCAGTAAGACTGTCAAGTCTTTTGTCCTTTGTGACAGAATAAGGTTAAAAGGTTTGCAAATGTGTGGGTTAAAAATGGTTGTCAATACCTGTCACCACCATTATGGAATATATCTGATAAATAGTCTAGAACTAGCATTTGTCCTAGATTATCCAAAATGCTGCTTCCTCAGCAAGTCAAAGTCCAGCAATCTTAGTAGTGCTGGGCATCTTTATGTAACCCCAATTATATTTCTTATTCTCAATATAATTCATCTACTTCAGCCAGCTTCCTTTGATTTATCTGTTGAATTTTTGTTAAAACATTTGCTGAAACATACTGAGTTAAAGTGCATCTCATGATTGCAGTGTGACTTACAGTCTAGTGGGACTTCGATGGGTGCTGCTTCACGCCACAGTAGCAGCACTAATGATGTGAGAGCCAGGGCCACATGGCTGCCCTGCCCCAACATCTCTTCCCCTCTGATTGGCTAGCCTTGCCCCCTCACCTCTCCTGATTGGCTCAATGGTTCTCTTGACAGCTGCGCTGAAGGACCTATGAATACAGACACAAAGCCAGGATGAAGACAGTGTAGTAGACCATGCAGTATATGTACAGTATAAACTGTGTGTGAGTGTGTTGCTGTGTGTATGTATTCTGGCGCGAGAGAGTGTGTTGATTCTGGCCTACATATGCAGCTGAGTCCCTGTGAGGCTCCCAAGAGTGAGGAGGCTGGAAACAAAGCTGTGGAAAACCTGTGTGTAATTGATTCTTAAAGTGGGATCAGGCTGCTTCACAGGAAACCTGTGACACGTTCAAAGCAAACTATCAATTATTTGCCCAGAAATTATTATGGAGAATAGATTTTTGAGATAAGTTTATCATTCTAATCTCACCACTGTCTTTACAATGTATAGCCCTGAAATTACAAATTAATATTTTTTATTTTATTTATTGTATTAGTTTTTATCTGTTAATAAATTCAAATTTACATATATTCTTTTACTTTTTTTCAAATATAGACAAAATGTAACTCTACCAAAGTCATTACCATAAACAAATGAAAGTTTCCCTCCATATAATAAAATGGTAAGCTTTTCTATCTTACCTACACAGCACTTTAGAGATTCACCTATTTCCACACACACTGATGGTGGCAGAGCTGCCATGCAAGGCATTGGCCTCATAACTGAGGGCAACTTGGGGTTCAGTGACTTTCCTAAGGACATTCACAATATTAATTTAAAATGACAGCAGAAGGCCTACAGTATAGTGCTGAGGCTTTAGTATCTATTAGCTTAATAGCATTTACATCTTCAGTGATCTATGGCAGGGGTGTCCAAACCTTTTTCAGAGGGTCAGATTTGATAATGTGAGAATGCCCAAGGGCCAACCATCCTGCCTGACATTCTTTGAATCATTAAAGTTAAACGCAAGTGCACTGTTTTATTAAAATTTTATTTCAAATGCCTGCAAATTTCAAATAGTTTTAATTTCTTTACATGAAAATGCAAATAAGTGTAAGCTACCCAGGAATTAATTGGTCTTAACAAAATCATTCTGCCTTTCATATCTGGGGGGCCATATAACATAAGAAAAAGCTGTCTGGGAAGAAAAAAACTTCCAGGAAGTTGATAATTATCTTAACCTCAGGTTCATTTTAATCATCACTTATTATGGGCATAAGGTTGTCTGTCAACTTTTAAGTTCTAAACATATGAACATTTCATATATGTGAAAAGTACATAACACCAACAGTGCAAAACATAAAGTGCCATTAGTTGAAGTGCATATAAATGTGGTTTTGACCAACACAAAACAAATTTAAAAGGCAACATGTAAATTCTGAGTCTCAACCCTGATGCTTTGGGTTGGCAACTCAGACCTAATGACATGGCGCACTAATGTGATGGATGATACTGAGATCTGGATTGCAGTACACAAGCCAGGTCTGGTTTAAAGACAGTGGTTAAGATGCGCAAAATGTCATGCAGGTGAGAATCACTCAGTCTTGTCCTCAAGCAATCCTTGTTTAGGTTCATAACAAAGAATGTTTGCTCACACAAATAGGTGGAGCCAAACAAGCTCAGAATTTTCTTTGCACATGTTTGAATCTCTGGAAACCTGCCTTTATCCAGCAGCTGGTAAAAGTTCACATGAGCTGTTGGTGTTGGCTGTGCCACTCGCTGTCACACTGCAGCTCAATGAGCTCTAGTTGCAGTTGATGCAGAGCATCATCAGGGTCCATGGAGAAGTGAGAAGAAAAAAGGAACATCTCCTTTTCAATACCTGGAAAATCCTGAAAGCGTTGTTTAAACTCCACAGCCAGAGATGCGATATCTGTTGCATACCTCCTCATTTGCGCACTGGTATTCTTCTTTAAAAAATGGTCCATTATCTCCTGCAGTGCTGAGAGATGTGCGGTATTGGGCTCTGTTTGTGACAAGCGCTTTTGGAAAAGTTGCAGCTTGCTTCCAAAGGCTTTAATGTGTGCATACAACTGGCTCACTACTGCATCTTGTCCTTGAAGGCTCATGTTTAAGGCATTGAGATGCTTTGCTATGTCAACTAAAAACACCAAATCTGCAAGCTATACAGGATCTGATAGTTCTGGCATTTGTTGTCCCCTTTTGGCCAAGAATTGTCCAATTTCCCCCCCCCCCCCAGAGAGGAAAACCGAGTGAGCCACCGTACATCATTGTGATATACTACATCTCCTTATTCAGCCTGGATGTTGAGCAGAAACTGCCTTTAGAGCAAATTAAATTAATAGTCTTTCCCACCAGTTTCATAACATGATCACATTTGAGATGTTTTGCACAGAGAATTTGCTGGTGAATTATACAATTGAGTTTAATAGTGTTGCCTCCTTATTCACTGACATTTTTACAAATTAGTGTGGATAACCCATTTCACTCACCAGCCATAGTAGGTGCGCCATCCATAATGATCCCACTGACTTTACTCCATAGTAGTTTCATATCATCAACAGCTTAACAAACAGAAACAAATAAATCCGTTCCACTTGTTTGGTCCTTAAGGCTCTGGAGGTCAAGTAGCTCCTCAGTTACCTCCATGTAATCAGCAACTCCTCTCAAAATCAGTACCTGAGCAGTGTCAGATGTGTCTGTGCTTTCATCGTGGGCTAATGAAAAAAGATCTTAATCCACTCCCTTGGCCATCAACTGTCTCTTAATATCTGATATGTCTTCAGTTCTCCATGCTACAGTGTTATGAGCTAGGCAAACATTAGCAAACTCTTGCTTATTCTTGGGGCAAATGTTCTCTGCTATTTCCATGACACAGTCTTTAATACACTCACCCTTTGCAAAAGGTTTGCCATATTTAGTGATTAGCATCACTACCTCGTAGCTTGCCTTTCTGACATTTTCATTTGACTCACAGGATCCTGTGAAAAACCTCTGCTTTGAAGCTAAGACAGTTTCCAGTTGCTTTACTTTCTCTGTGCTTTTGCTCCTGGATAGCTTATCATATGTATTAGTATGTTTTGACTGGCAGTGTCTCTTTACATTGAATTCTTTATACATGGCAACAGTCTCTTGACAAATCACACAAACATGATTGTTTCGCGTGAAGGGATATTGCGGTGAAGAAATATTGCAATTTCCACCTGTCCTGGAAGTGGCGGTCCTCACAGTCAACTTTCCTTTTTTATCTGCAGATGCCATTTCGTAAATAAGCTAGAAAGGCTTGCAGCAGGGCCACACAGTCAAAGGGCAGCAACAGAGTGCTGCTGCCACCATTCGGTGCTGGTGGAATATAAATTATACATTTTATGACACAGGTTGCGGGCCATATAAAATCTAACCATGGACATGCTTTGGATATGCTTGATCTATGAGATAAGTTACCCAATATAGTTGGCCTTTAGATCTGACCAAAAAGCCAGCCCTGATATCAGATTTTTAAAAGGTTTATAAGGGTGTGTGACTTTTTAGAGACTATGGGGGATATGTACTAAGGTTTTGTGTCTCATTTTTTGGTAAACAGTGAAATTGCATGTTCATATTTACTAAGGAGTCGCAGAGAGAAATAGAAGAGCAGCACAACAGGAATCTGTACATCTGGCCTCATGCAATATGCATTTTAAGGTGTTCCCATTCAGGGATACAAAAATCAGGGAGGAGAGAATGGAAATTTATACAAACACCGTCAGTGCCTGATTCAGCACTGCTGTGAGAGAGGGGACTGTGGCTAAAATTTGACATCAGGAGAAAGCAGCTGTAAAACTAGAGGCCTTGCTGTCAGCATGGCAGCTGTTAGTCATTTGTACTCATTGCTGTGTAGAACAGATGAAGAATTAGAGGGTGTCTGTAAATCACTTAACTCTCCAGAGGAGAACGTGAGGGATTTTACAGGCTTTCAGGGCAAACCATGCTTCAGTTACTGAATGAAATAAAAGATGAGTTGAATGCTGTTCCA
Organism: Monopterus albus; assembly: GCF_001952655.1. NCBI lineage: Eukaryota > Metazoa > Chordata > Actinopteri > Synbranchiformes > Synbranchidae > Monopterus > Monopterus albus. The sequence goes on from NW_018128076.1 coordinate 687,931, forward strand.
AACTATGTTTGTTGAGTTCTTAACCATAATAAAGTTCAGTCGCTGTAAACTTACAATTTGTTCTAAGCTGCCTCTCAGTCCACACATGCACAAAAGTACAACATCCTAAACGCAGGTGTATTCACAGTAACACAGCTGCAACTGTTTTAATTTACATCAGTAGTGTTGGTAAATTGCAAAATTGAAAAATTGCTGTGTAGCAATACTTTCTGTGCCTGATGGTAATTTGTGACAGATTAGGTAAACACCCCCCTACAGGCTCGATTTTCCTGCTAGTACGGTTTCACTTCATTCACAGCCCTTATAAAGTTTTCCTCAGCTGTATACTTCTACTGTCTATTTTTTGTTACGCATTGGTGTGTTTGGTATTTTCCTGCCATGAATTAATGTGCTTACATTGAGGATGGAGGAGAGGCTGTGTGTATGTTGATTAGGCAGCGCAGTGCAGTTTTGGTGCTTGTTTTGACCTGAAATAATGATAAAGTTTACACCTGGACAGACCACCTCTTATTGCTATTGCAGTTGCATTTGCAATTTGCCTGACAAAACCTTAGCCTGGGAAGCACGAGATCACTCTGCATAATTTATTATGAAGTTATAGCTATCATGAAATATGCATGATAATTTAGAAAGATTATTTTCAAATAAGATAGAATAGTCCTCAGTGTGTGGCTATAGATATGTAGATGGTCAAACAATGTTTGACACATCTGTCCTTACAGGATGTAGCCAGAGGTGATTTGCAGCTGGTGTTTGGGAATCACAGATCAAACTCCAAATTCATGTAAAATAATTACACGTACAAAATAACACATGAAAGCAGCTCATGAGCTGTGATAAATAAGAAACACCCTGCAGACATCCCAGTTAATAATGTGAGGCAGCAGGTAAAGTCAGTCTGACCTCATTGTGGCTGCTGTCACTATTACAGTTTCTTCAAACAAACTAAGGCATAACTTCATTACTAATGTGAGGATATATGTTGTGCCTGTTTTTTAACTTTATGACAGTTTGATCAGCTTTGAAAGCAGCTGTATGTGGAGATAAAGTGGGCGACACATCCACAGGCTGTGTGCTCTGGTGGACCACAATCAGTTACATCATAAACACAGTGATTACAATAGGATCTTATTGTATTGTTTTAAAAAAAGTCAAATGTTTATGACGTTACATGCAAGACTCCATGGATTTCACACACTGGATGCAGCTGTGAGTAAATTATACTATGTAACTACTTCTGGTTACAGGATCAGAGACTTTCTTTCTTCCATGCACAAACATTGGTCAGTGTTACCAGCAGACTACTGGGTGAATAGTTATGTACAATACTTCTACATAAATAGTTTTGTCACTGTCACTTTAGCAATGGAGAACATAACTGGTAGGAGAAGATACAGGAAAATAATCTTTCCTCTCATATATTTCCATGTCCTGACATCAGTGACAGTCAGTTCTGTCCTGATCTTTAAAGGGGATGAGAGGAGCTGGTTTGATTGGACAGAACTAAAGCCAGACCTGACTCAACCTGCTCACCATGTATTCCTCCCTCTAAAAATGTATTCTGCTTTTCCTCTACAATGTACCCAGTAACACCTAGCTGAGGATGAATGTGCACTGGTTCTGTGGTCATCAAAATTGCAGAACATTGTTGAACATGCCCATATTCACCTTGCACCTGGAGTTTAGATACAAGTTCAGCGCTGTGCTGTTTCAGGAAAATAGAGTCCTCTGTGATCTGTCTCTATGCAGTCCCATCAGAAATGTCTAGAAATAATGTTTTGCAAGTCTGAAGTAAGGCTTGCCTGGGATATTCTAAGTCCCAAGACAAGTGCAAAAATTTGCACTGTGTCCTAAACAATTCTATAGGCAAGTGAGTTTACAGAATTCAATACAATTTTTAAATTGCATATTTGAAAGCAAATTTATCAGGCCTGTCATAGTATGCTTTCTCTGTAACATAGTTATAGTCCTGAATTACAGTAAATATATATGTTGTGGGGAAAATTGTATGGATGCTGAGTCAGCATCCATACCATGTTTTCCTGGTCTTTATTTGTATGGATGCTTAGTCAGCATCCATACCATGTTTTCCTGGTTTTTATTTGTATGGATGCTTAGTCAGCATCCATACCTTGTTTTCCTGGTCTTTATTGTATGTATGCTGATTCAGCATCCATACCTTGTTTTCCTGGTCTTTATTATTATTATTATTATTATTGTATGGATGCTGATTCAGCATCCATACTATGTTTTCCAATTATTTATTTCTTTATTATTATTATTCTTCCGTACGTTTTTTGGCACTTAATTACTTCAGCATACTTTCAGCTAGAAAAGCCATTCAGGTATCAAAAAGTTGGGCTTTTTCAGGACATGCGTGAATGTATACAACTTTTTTGTAACCTTTATATTTTTTAAAATATTGAGCTTTATTCTGAAAATCTTACCCCATTCAAATAAATGAGAAAATTCTACTTCAGCATAATTTCAGCTATCAAAATGTTCAGCTCTTCAAGGACATTCATACTACTATTCAGAAGTTTTCTAAACTTCATACTTTTAAAATATTTAGCTTTATTTTGAAAATCCTGCCCCATTCAAATGAATGGGGAAATGTTTACTTCTTCATACTTTCAGCTATGTCAGGTATCAAAATGTTCAGCTCTTCAAGGACATTCATACTACTATTCAGAAGTTTTCTAAACTTCATACTTTTAAAATATTTAGCTTTATTTTGAAAATCCTGCCCCATTCAAATGAATGGGGAAATGTTTACTTCTTCATACTTTCAGCTATGTCAGGTATCAAAATGTTCAGCTCTTCAAGGACATTCATACTACTATTCAGAAGTTTTCTAAACTTCATACTTTTAAAATATTTAGCTTTATTTTGAAAATCCTGCCCCATTCAAATGAATGGGGAAATGTTTACTTCTTCATACTTTCAGCTATGTCAGGTATCAAAATGTTCAGCTCTTCAAGGACATTCATACTACTATTCAGAAGTTTTCTAAACTTCATACTTTTAAAATATTTAGCTTTATTTTGAAAATCCTGCCCCATTCAAATGAATGGGGAAATGTTTACTTCTTCATACTTTCAGCTATGTCAGGTATCAAAATGTTCAGCTCTTCAAGGACATTCATACTACTATTCAGAAGTTTTCTAAACTTCATACTTTTAAAATATTTAGCTTTATTTTGAAAATCCTGCCCCATTCAAATGAATGGGGAAATGTTTACTTCTTCATACTTTCAGCTATGTCAGGTATCAAAATGTTCAGCTCTTCAAGGACATTCATACTACTATTCAGAAGTTTTCTAAACTTCATACTTTTAAAATATTTAGCTTTATTTTGAAAATCCTGCCCCATTCAAATGAATGGGGAAATGTTTACTTCTTCATACTTTCAGCTATGTCAGGTATCAAAATGTTCAGCTCTTCAAGGACATTCATACTACTATTCAGAAGTTTTCTAAACTTCATACTTTTAAAATATTTAGCTTTATTTTGAAAATCCTGCCCCATTCAAATGAATGGGGAAATGTTTACTTCTTCATACTTTCAGCTATGTCAGGTATCAAAATGTTCAGCTCTTCAAGGACATTCATACTACTATTCAGAAGTTTTCTAAACTTCATACTTTTAAAATATTTAGCTTTATTTTGAAAATCCTGCCCCATTCAAATGAATGGGGAAATGTTTACTTCTTCATACTTTCAGCTATGTCAGGTATCAAAATGTTCAGCTCTTCAAGGACATTCATACTACTATTCAGAAGTTTTCTAAACTTCATACTTTTAAAATATTTAGCTTTATTTTGAAAATCCTGCCCCATTCAAATGAATGGGGAAATGTTTACTTCTTCATACTTTCAGCTATGTCAGGTATCAAAATGTTCAGCTCTTCAAGGACATTCATACTACTATTCAGAAGTTTTCTAAACTTCATACTTTTAAAATATTTAGCTTTATTTTGAAAATCCTGCCCCATTCAAATGAATGGGGAAATGTTTACTTCTTCATACTTTCAGCTATGTCAGGTATCAAAATGTTCAGCTCTTCAAGGACATTCATACTACTATTCAGAAGTTTTCTAAACTTCATACTTTTAAAATATTTAGCTTTATTTTGAAAATCCTGCCCCATTCAAATGAATGGGGAAATGTTTACTTCTTCATACTTTCAGCTATGTCAGGTATCAAAATGTTCAGCTCTTCAAGGACATTCATACTACTATTCAGAAGTTTTCTAAACTTCATACTTTTAAAATATTTAGCTTTATTTTGAAAATCCTGCCCCATTCAAATGAATGGGGAAATGTTTACTTCTTCATACTTTCAGCTATGTCAGGTATCAAAATGTTCAGCTCTTCAAGGACATTCATACTACTATTCAGAAGTTTTCTAAACTTCATACTTTTAAAATATTTAGCTTTATTTTGAAAATCCTGCCCCATTCAAATGAATGGGGAAATGTTTACTTCTTCATACTTTCAGCTATGTCAGGTATCAAAATGTTCAGCTCTTCAAGGACATTCATACTACTATTCAGAAGTTTTCTAAACTTCATACTTTTAAAATATTTAGCTTTATTTTGAAAATCTTGCCCCTTTCAAATGAATAGTAAAATTCTAATTCAGCAAAATTTCAGCTATGAAAATGTTCAGCTCTTCAAGAACATTCATACTTCTATTCAGAACTTTAGTAAGTTTCATACTTTTGAAATATCTAGCTTTACTTTGAAAATCTTGCTCCATTCAAATGAATGGGAAAGTTCTGCTTCAGTATACTTTCAGCTAGCAAAAGCATTCAGGTGTCAATGTTCAGCATTGTCGGGGTGATTTTTCAGCACTCAGCATCCATTAATGTTAAACATTTTCAGGGTCATTTTTCAGCACTCAGCATCCATACGGATTTTCTTCAGAAAATGCCTTTCTCTAGTTAATTATCAATTCTAAGTCAAAATCAGGTCATGAGTCACTGGTTTTGAAGTAAAGTTGTGCTGGAAGTCTTTCTTGATTTTGTCAAGTCTAAACTATTCAGTTTCATGACACAAGCATTACTTGAGTTCAAGTAATGCAACATGTTCTGTACATATCAGACCTCTTTTCTGTTTGTCCAAAATACAATTTTCTGGACTCAGTAAGTGCCAAAGATGACAGAGAGGTAAACACCGACTTTATAGGTGGTAAAGTGGACATTCAGGTTGTTCTACTGTCAGTCATATGAAAATTCTTCAGCCTGTCCTATCAGTCACTAACCAGGTCACCAGCCAGGCCTTTCTAATTTACTCCCTACCACCTCCACATGAAAGCCAGGTCTGTGTACTGGGAACCACCTGTCCACTGTTTATCCCCGTCCCCATGCTGCCATCACCCACCAGGATTAATGTCTCACTCTGTTTCAGATCACACCAGAGCTTATACCATGTTGCCACCTTGTGGGGACCAGAGGCTGCACAAATATCTATAGAACACATACTGCATTGTAGTGGTCAAAAACAAACAAGGTACCAGTCCAGAGGTAATATGTAATTGAATAGTGTGCAGTTCATATATAGATATTATTTGTAGTAGTCATGTAAGGGTGAGCTAAGTGTTTATATAATCTTGGAGAGATCTGCTTCTCTTCTCTTAACTGTTTGGAGATGTTTGTGCATGAGGATCCTTGGGACTATCTACTGATAGTATGCTCAAGCAAGAATATCTTGGCTTGTGTCCTCCTTTTTTGATTTATGGGTAAACATCCAGAGAGAAGTCCTCCTTAAATGGGAAATGGACATAGCTTCAGCCTTATGTGAACTGTTTGTGTGCTCTGTTCATGTTTAGAAAAAGGAAATGTGCGCTAGGTCAATGCGACCTAGAAGTTCATGTACTGGACATCTTAGACAATTTTCAGAAGAAAGGATGTAGAGCTGGCGTGGGACTGTGACTCTGGCTTAAGCAATAGGAGGTTGTGTAACTGTGAGAAGATAAAAGTTGGAATAGCTCTGGGAAAGAAGGAGTGATGGTGCTGCTGTCATGAGTGTGTGTTTGGACCCGGCTGGGAGGGGACCGACTCAATACTGGACTCTGGACTGCCTGACTGTAGGGCCAACCATGACTGACTGACTCTGTGACAGTCTCCTTATTTAATACTTTATCTATTCCATTGCAGGAGGGGTGATTCTGTTCTCTGTTCCCTAACTACCTGATTGCTGGAGTGTCTCATAACTTATTGACCTGTTCAGAATTATTGTAATATTAAATGATTATTTAAACTGGGATGATTTGCCTGAATTAATTTAGTTCACATCAAACTCTAGCTACCACAGTATCTCTGCAGCCCAGCTGTTGTAAAACCTGCACTGTAACCCTAAATGTGTTAATTACTTAGCTTTTACACACGTCAATACACACACACATATAACACAACAGCCAGAAAGGTATGATGGAAACCATGACAACTGCTTTGGGTTTTTGCTGCAATGTACCATGTACACGGAACGAGAAGCAAACCAGTTTCACTCCCACACTGAGCAGGTGGATTTTATTATCTCATTGTTGTCAGGCCAGGTCCTAGAATGCCCTTTACACATGCATTGAGTTACTCACTGAGACAGCATAGAGGCCTTGCAGAGATTCATCTGCCCCTCTACATCTCCAATGTCAGCGGGTTTCTTCTTTGTGGAGAAGAAGGATGGGGGGGCCTGCATCCCTGCATAGACTACCGGCCTCTCAATGACATCATGGTAAAATACCATTGTCTTCTCCCTCTACACTGGAGCAGCTCCAGGAGACATGGAAGTGAATATGATTACCACAGGAACAGGAAACAGCAGGAACCAAAAGGAAGGAATCACAGTGAATTTACACAGAATTTAATAATGAATAAATCCCTCCTCACTCTAGCAGCAGCCTCCTTGCTCCTTGATCCTTTGCCCCTCATAGCAGATCTAAGAGACTTGGGATGTCCTCAACCCTCACTCAACCAGAACAACTCCCAAGTTGAGTGAGGATTGAGGACTGAGGAACGATCATAAAAGAGACTTGGGAAGCAGCCAGTGTTGTCACTCTCCTCAGGTCAGGGACCATATACCAAAGGATAAAAGCATGAAGAAATTGGGGTTAACACTCATTTGTTATTTGGTATTATGTGGTTTCAAGAGTTCAGTGAAAGAGCCCTTGCTTGGTCACAGTAAAAATGACCTGGAGTAGGCCTGGTCATGGCATGCTCAGAGAAATGGATGGTTTTAGCCTGGGGGAAACAAACATCCTTGCAAAGGTGCTGCACTGAGCTGGCAGGCAGCATTTGGCTGGCTGCTCTGACAGTATGACAGTGTACTCAACTGTAGGTAGTTTTCACACACACACACACACACACACACACACACACACACACACACACACACACACACACCACAAGACCTATCACCAAAATACGACCAGGTCAGTTTTACCTTAGTCTTAGTTTAGCCTAAGGTGCACAATCTTAGGTACACATTATCATCTCACACACAAACACAATGAGTACTTCTCCTACCAGTACATAGAATAATTAGAATCCACTAGACAAATGGATGAAATTTCATCTAGTCTATCCCAAAACAGAAAAAGACTGACTGCTTGCAGGATATTTTAAAACTTAACATTTTAACTTGTATTATGTGTATCCAGTATGCATTGTGCATAATTTTGGCAGAAGCATGCTCAGAGTGGAACTCATGACACAGAAAGATATAAAAGATTATTAAGCAAATATTAACCTACTTATAGAAACTTAAAGGAATTTGCATACATTTGCTAAATGAGAGTGAGACAAGCTGTTCTTTAAATAATATATTCCTTTTATCGTTTAAGATGAATTATTTGAATAAGAAACCCTGCTTTCATTAATAAACATTTTGGTTTACAATTAAACTAGATTAGACTAGATTATAAATGTCTTTGTACTGTAACGTATTTGGAAGCAGAATAAATTAACCTGTTTTGTCAGGCCAAATGTAGAATGAATCAGTGACTCAAGACTCCTCTTATCATCGTCCTCACAGGCTTTATGTCTCTTGTGAGAGACCGGTAAAAACGCAGGAGCTCAAAAAATTCCTCACCATCAAATAGACTGTGGAAGCAAGTGTGATTCACATGGCTGAAGCATGATGGCTACAATGGCATTCAGTTGGGCACATTTTAGGATTATTTTCATACCTTCAGAGACAATTTATAATAACTGGTTTCAGGTTAGGTTAGGTTAGGTTCAACTTTATTGTCATTACCCATGTACAAGTACAAGGCAATGAAATGCAGTTTAGCATCTAACCAGAAGTGCAATAACAACAGAATCAAAAGGAACAGCTCTTTGACAGGAGACTGCATCTTGATTTTCAACAAACACAGATATACTGACTGGTCTTTTGTTATTGCATTTTGACAATGGTTGTCATTGTTAACCATTTGCAATTATACAGTTCATATATAGTAGTGCTTCCTCTTTGTCCAGGCAGAAAGAGCATTCATAATCAGCTATACTCCTTCTGAACACAATGCAAAAAAACACTAACGCCGTTTATACCAATTGCTCCATTGTTCCCAGCACTGGGAGACTCCCTTAGAGTATTTTTGGATGGTGCTACATGCTAATGGTGGGACAAACATAGTGGGGACAGTACTGAGGACAGGGAAGTGACACTGTTTTTATGTAAATTTAAAGTGTGCGTGTACATGTGACACACAATAATGATACCACTTCTCATCAGAATTAATTTGACAGGTGACCCCGCCCCTTAGTCCCACCTCCCAGCCAATCAGAATCGTTCTTCCGGTTCCTAGTCCCGCGTGGGTACCCCTCCCACCCCCCTGCATCTGTTGACAGAGATAAGGAAGTCGTGCCTGCATCTGTTGACAGAGATAAGAAAGTCGTGGTTAACTGCATCTGAAAGATAAACAGATATCAGTTACAGCCCCGCCACACATATGGTTATATATATAACGGTTAACTGTATAACTGTATTTGATAATGGTTACAGCCCCACATATGATGGTATAGATAATTATATAACTTGCTCTTGATAAGTTTGAATGTTTCTTACTTGATGTTGTAAAATGGTCTATTTAAGAATAATGAGTGTGAAATAAAGACTTAACAGCCACTCAGGAGGTTATTGTTCATTTATTTTCTGTACCAAAAAGTAGTAATACAGAATGCCAAACGACTCTCAGGGTTGAAGAAAAAAAAAAGCTCAATGAACAGCATATTACTGCACTTCTTATAACATATATCCAAACAGATATGGTGAACACATTACCTTTTTTAAATTGTACTTCTGTCCCGGTTCGTTTTTGACATGCTTTCCACGACCCCCAACCGTTCGCATAGCTATGCAGCGGTTTGTAGCCCCGTCTGTAATCATAGATAACAACACAGTACATGTTTTTGGAGATAACCCCAGACAAACCGTTTTCTTATCAGCAAGCACACCTCACGCATGTTTCTTTATAAAAAGGGTGGGATTTCCACAGGCTTCAAGAAGGAAAAAAGTTTTTCATTCAACAATTAGGCTGTATTAACGTCCAAGAGAAAAAAAATGGCTTCTCCTTCTTATCCTCATGAGAAATTGGATGGAGTCATCAGCAACACTCTGGTGATTATCATGGAGCAAATGGATTTAATCAATGCACCAAAGAAAGCCACCATGCATCTTGTTCGTGTCCAGAAGCTGCCCGCAGCTTCACTTCGAAGTGAAATCAAGCTACAATCGGGGTATTTCGGTTATGTTTTTCACTACACTACTGGAGGGCTGTCTTTTTACCAGCTGGAAGAGGGTGAAAATTTTACCCCTGAGACTATTAAAACCCTGATCACCGCTAGCGACTGGGGTATTCTAAAATGTCTAGTTATAGAATACCTTAAGGAGTGTTTTGAAAATTCAAGCCGTGATGATGATCAAGATTATGATGGATAACCGGATAAGAAAATGTTGTTTTATGAAGCAGGCCAAAAGCATGAAGGTGCGACTGACCGAGGTTTTGGGGAAGAAACGGTCAAATGCTGAAGTGTTTAAAGCTGTCTGGGAGACGCAGAGTACACCCGCCGGTCGCTGGTATTACAAGATCACAGCGCATTCACCGGGTGACATAAACGGCACCGTGTCCATGAAGCTTAATATCCCACACCACACATATGGTTATATAGATAAGTATATAACTGTTAACTGTATAACCGTATTTGATTGCGGTTACAGCCCCACATATGATGGTATAGATAAGTATATAACTTGTTCTTGATAAGTTTGAATGTTTCTTACTTGATGTTGTAAAATGGTCTATGTGTGACGAATGATGAGTGTGAAATAAAGACTTAACAGCCACTCAGGAGGTTATTGTTCATTTATTTTCTGTACCCAAAAGTAGTAAAAAGTAGTAATACAGAATGCCAAACCACTCTCAGGGTTGAAAAAAAAAAAGCTCAATGAGCAGCATATTACTGCACTTCTTATAACATATATCCAAACAGATAGGGTGAACACATTACCTTTTTTAAATCGTACCTCTGTCCCGGTTTGTTTTTGACATGCTTTCCACGACCCCCAACCCTTCGCATAGCTATGCAGTGGTTTGTAGCCCCATCTGTAATCATAGATAACACCACAGTACACGTTTTTGGAGATAAACAGCAGTTCATTTGTAAGAGAGAGCACGACCCCCCCGTCTTATCAGGAACACGAGAAAAAGCGCCTCTTACAACAGGCTGGACCTGTTTTATCACTCACGACGGCTTAGGTAAGTGAAACATTTTGTAAACTCCGTTATAAATAGCCCAGGGTTTAAAAAATGGGTTTAAAGAGTGTTTTTAGAGGTGTCCAGACAAGACCAGCACGAACACAGGTAACTCTGCGAGAAAAACAAATACAATTATTTTTGTTTTACTAAAAAGAATGCGTGTTAACCGCTACCATTTAATTCACACCAGCGGGGGTCCTACAATGCCATTAACGGAGAGCATCTTGAAGACCGATTCAGTAAGTATTTTAGCTACTATGTATATTCATTTCTTTTTTATGAAAAAACTATTTTACACCCATCAGACACCTATTTTCGTGTGTATGAACAAGCCTTTCGACAACAACAACAATCGCTACTGACCCCCCAGGCGTTCGGTAAGTTTAAACAATCAAGACTGGAATAAAAAAATATATATATACTGTATATATATATAGGGTGTGTGTAGACAATACAGGTCAACTCTCATTTGTTTTTTTCTAAAAAAGAATCGGGCAACCAGCATCAACCACCCCTAGCTGACCTTCAGGAAAGTGAGTATTTTCATATTCTCTTGATTAAGTCTATATGTATACGTTTTTCATATATATATAATAAGTGTTCTTACCATGCGTAATAACTTTTAGTTCCAGACAATGTATTACTGATGCAGTCCCCCCTCAAGAGGAAGAAAAAGAGCAACGATACAAACAAGAGGGACCGGAGGTTCAGGATAGAGCTGTGCAGCATCAGATGACTCAGAGAGCGCCCCTTCAAGATGAGCCTGATCAGAAACCTGTGATTCAAGCAGCCCCTGGAAAATCATCACCGGTGCAGCCAGAGCAACCACGTTCAAGCGGGGCTTCGGTCCGATCAAGTCGCGCAAAACGGGAGCACTCACCATCTTCTGATTCCTCCTCAGGTCAGCCTGTTATTATTATTATTATTATTTCTACATGTATTTTTAAAACCCTCATCATCAACAGCTTATTTTAACCCTCGTTTATATTTATCTGTACAGGCTCTCGTAAGAGGAGGGTTCGGCGGGCACGCGGTTGTGTATGTCCTGGAAGACAAGATGAGTGGAGCTTCAACCCGTACGCTAGGTGTCACTTGAACACGTTATTGGTGCATCTTAACCAGTTGTTATGTAAATCCTTTCAATTGATGGGTGATATTTTGGATTGTTACAGCAACAACAGTGTTATTAAAAATTAAGATGGATGAAGATCTGATTAACGTGTCCCAGGATGAATCTATTGACAATGTTTTGCCATCAGGGGGGGTAATACATTAAGCACATTAGAAGCAGATGTGAGTACGCTACTGCAGGAAATAACACAAGCATCCCTAAACTGTATTGACAATGTTCAGCCACCAGATGAGGGTAACACCTTAGACATATTACAAGCCCAAGTAAATGCATTATTGCAGGAAATAAGAAAAGCCTCCCACCCGCAAAGAGGCCAGGGTTCTAACCAAAATGAACAAACTGTTACTCACTCAGAAACCTCTCAAAATGATCAAGAGAGCTCCTCATCTGGTATAACAGCCCCTGAAACCACAGTTATAAGTAGGGCCAGATTCAACAACATTGAAATAAGGCGTTTGTTAAATATGGATCAAACTGACGTGGTTAATTATGGACAATTTTATGGTAATGTTATGGGGAGCGTAACTGATCTTGTTCATCAAGCTTATATCAATGTCACGAGGGGGACCTTATCCAGCTTAATTACGGGGTGATATGCTTAGATCAAGAGCATCCGTCATCGCTTCCGGCTCTGAACCGCAGGACTTAATGCAGTTTCAAGACCTATTAGACAGAACGATCCAATCCAACTTTTCTGTGTTAACAGACGCTAGTTTGGAACTTGTTGTTCAGATTGTTAGAAGCCCCACGAGCCACGGTAAACGCCAGCTGCAAAAAACTCTGACCTGTGAGATTTTTAAGAAGAAACAGAGATTTCTTTACATAGTTGAAAATAAAGATAGTCAGCTGTGTTTTGCTATTAGCCTCGCTCATCTCATGTGTCCTGAAATCACAGATGCTGAGGCGTTGAGCAGAGCTCGTGAGTTGCAGAGAGAGGCCGGTCTGATCGAGCAGACGCCTGTGAGTTTTACAGATGTGCAAAAATTTGGTCACCCAACGTAAAATTGTAGTGTTTTACAAAACGGATAAAGAGCATCTGAATCTATTTCAAACCTCTAACGTTCAAAAAGATCAGCCATTATACCTTTTCCTCTTTGACAACCATTATTATGGTGTAAAAGCATTCTTAGGTGTGAAATATTTATGTAACTATTGCCACAGAGGTTATGACAATCATCTCAGGCATAAATGCTCTGGTCACTGTAACGTGTGTTTTAGTGCTGACTGCGCAGGCATGCAAACACCCCCCGCCAAGTGTGGTGTGTGAGCACTGTAACTGTAGGTGCGACTCCCCCTACTGTCTGATGAAACACAGAGAGATGACCTGGCACCCCCAGGCCGAGACCCATGCCAGCCTATGCCAAATCCATAAAAAATGTCTAAAATGCTCGAGATTGTATTACACTCCGCTGACTAGACACGTGAAAACCCACAAATGCCCCGACTTGCACTGTTACATCTGTCAGGGGCTCATCGCTGATGAACCACCCCAGAGGCATGTATGTTACATACGGAGCCTCCCTATGCCTGAAAAAGAAGATCGTATTCCGGACAAAAAAATTAATATTCTACGACTTTGAAACATACCCTGATAAAAATGGTATGCACGTACCATTTTATGTGAGCGCAATAACAGCTAGCGGTGTGGAGTGGGATCACTTTGGAACCGACTGCGCAGTGAAATTTCTGATGCACTTTAGAGCCCCCCGTTATTGCAGAGCAGTGTTTTCGATGGTCATATTCTCGTGAATGCTATGCTGTCTCTGGAGATAAAGCCCAATCCAATTATGCAGGGCTCAAAATTGATAATATTCACAGAACCGGGCTATCAACTCCGGTTCATCGATTCAGCATCCTTTCTCCCATTTGCTCTAGCAGCATTACCCGGCACGCTCGGGTTCTGCGAGACCATAAAAGGTCACTTCCCCTACCGGTTCAGCTCGGAGGAGCATCTGAATTATGTGGGCCCATTCCCCCAGCCAAACTATTACGGGGTTAATCAAATGAGTGTCAAGAAGAGAGCAGAGTTTATGAGTTGGTACAAGACCGTGTGTCAGGGAGAGTTTGATTTTGCAAAGGAGGCTGTACGATATTGTAAAAATGACACTGATTCTTATAAAAGCCTGCATGAAATTTAGAGAGAAATTCATGAGTGAAACCAAGCTGGATCCTTTTAAATGATCTATGATAGCCTCAGCCTGCATGTCCGTGTTTCGGACGCACTTTCTGCAAGAAAAGATGCTGGCAATCCCCTGTCCTTACAATTACAGGTACTGCGTTAAGAAAAATTCAGATGCCACCATCCAATGGCTTGAGTGGGTTATGGCTACAGAGGGCGTGTTCATACAGCACATAAATGTTTGAAAGGTGATATTTGACTCTGATTATTCTTCATAAAAGAACACGCTGCATGAGCTAAACAGTGAAAAGAAAACTTTTGAATTCCTGGGTTGTTTTTACCACGGTTGTCTTAGCTGTTTTCCAGGCCACGGAATTCACCCTTTAACAGGAAAAACCTTCAAGGAGATGCATGAAGAGACTCGAGATAGGTTGGCTAAACTGCAGAGCGTGTATGGGCTGAGCCTCGTGGTCATGAAAGAGCATAGTGGGACTGAAATGAAAAAATCTGACGAGGGTGTGAAAGCTTTCCTACAATGCTATAAAGCCCCAGAACCGTTATCCCTGCGAGAGGCGTTGTAAGGAGGGTGCGTTTTCCCCGTGACACTCAGGTATACAGTGGCCAAAAATGAAAAGAGCGGCTACGGGGGCTTTACATCCCTGTATCTCTATGTTCACATGTCCATAGCCCGTGGGTCACCCCGAAATTATATTCAGGGATTTTCAGCCTGTCCAATCTTATTTCGGGTTCATTAAGGCCAAAGTATATCCACCCAGAGGCTTGTTCTTCCCTGTGCTACCCTACGGATCCAGCAGAGGGAGACTCGTGTTCACACAATGCAGAACTTGTGCTGAGGTGAACCTGCAGACTGGCCTGTGCCCGCACTCAGACGAAGAGAGGGGACTATCCGGTGTGTGGGTCACCCTGGAGTTTGTAAAAGCTCTGGAGAAAGGATACAGACTCAGTGAAATTAGCGAAGTGTGGCATTTCAAAGAACAGAGCTCCTTTCTGTTTAGAGGCTACATTAGTACATTTCTGAAGGGGAAGCAGGAGGCGAGTGGATACCCGGCAGGTGTCACAGATGAGGAGGGTAGAAGGCAGTACATTAAAGACTAACATGAAATCAAGCCATCTTACTGGACGCCTCAAATATCGAGCACAACCCCGCCAAACTGTGTTTGAATTCTTTTTGGGGAAAGTTTGCGCAAAAATGCAATATGACTCAAACTGAGATCGTGAGCAAGCCCCAAACATTTTTCAACATGTTATTTTCAGGAACTCACAAGGTTAAATACTTTAACTTTCTCAATGACAACGTGGCCCTCATTCAGTACAGCAGCAGCAGGGGCATGTGCTCGTGGCCCAACCCCACTGATAATGTATTTATCGCAGCTTTTACAATGTGTTATGCCAGATTGAAACTGTACAGTCATATGGAGAGGCTTGAAAAGAGGGTTCTCTATTACGATAAACCAGAGCTGGGAAGGTTGAGGTGAAAGCGAAAGGCATAACCCAGCCGTATGAGTGCTGCCAGCACATCAATTTTGATTCAGTCAAGGATCTAGTGGAAAACTATATTGAAAATTCAGAGATTAAAATCTTGAGGCCCCCCAGCATAACATTACCCGCGACAAAACGAGTTTTTGTTTAAAAAACACCTCTGTGGATAAAAGATTCAGGGTTGTGTTTGACAAAAGATTACAGCAGGTGCTATGGATTCATTCATTGTGAATAATGGGCCTAACAGAGGCCTTGTGGCGAGGGCAAATTTCACTGCTGAATCACAAGAATTCCATCTGCTCGGCCCTCTCCACGCAGATATATTTTTCTGTGAAAGACTGCTGTTAAACTCTGTAGATCTGAAGATTAAGCTCACAAGAGCCAACAACTCTTTCTGTCTCATGCATGCTGCAGATGCTGACTACCGCCTGCATGTACTGGGAGCGTCATTGCTTGTGAAAAAGGAAATAAATTTTG
Source organism: Monopterus albus (assembly GCF_001952655.1). NCBI lineage: Eukaryota > Metazoa > Chordata > Actinopteri > Synbranchiformes > Synbranchidae > Monopterus > Monopterus albus. The sequence continues at coordinate 703,913 of NW_018128076.1, forward strand.
TGGAAAGTTTGCCCTCTTCATTCCAGGATGAAGCTCTATTCCCTACAGGTCTGAAGCATCTCATTATTTTGGACGGAAAACTTTTTCCATCCTCGCAAATTCCAGAATATGCACTCAAGAAAACCTCTTTCTGGGTACTTTACCCAAGTACGTGGTGCTTGCCCTTGTAAACCATGAAGCCTTTACAAGGTGGAGTAATCTAAACCCCTTCAAGTTTATACACGCTGACCTAGAGTTTGTGGCCTTATGTCAGGACGGTCGTCAGATTCCAGCAAAGCCTTTCCAGCCGCAGGTTGAAAACAACCTCTCCATCTATGGAGAGCTATGAAGATGCAACAAAAGACCCCCACAGTTATTTATTGACTGACTTAACCCCCTCCTGTGCAGAACACTTGAGACTGAGAGCTGGTGTGTTACTCAAAGAGTGCGCCTGTGTGTATATCCCTGCAAGAAAATAATAATAATAAAAACAAGCACGCTGCGTTTGGAGATGAGATTTAGGGTCCCCCTGCCACACACCGTGACCCTTATAGTGTAAGCCTGTTACAATTCTATCCTCGAGATTGACTCTAAAAGGCAAAGACGTAAGGCTGTTCACAGGACCTAGTTAGAACCTTTTGTGAATTGGCCTATAATCTTCTTAAAGGTCATATTACTCTTTCACCCAATCAATACAACAAGTTAAAGAGGAAAAAGTCTGAGAACCCTGGCGGATGAAAAAAACGGCTTTACTGAAAAAGAAGAGACTTATTCAAAAAGGCGGTTTCCTGCTCCCCCTCCTCACAGCCGCCCTCCCCGTAATAGGCCAAGTCGTAGGTGGTCTGGTGAACAGAGGCTGATAAAAAAATATATAGAAGTGACATGGCCTTCAAAAAAATGTATCTGGTCTCGCGGGAACAATTGAGTCACCCATGGGGTAATTTATTATCACAACCATACCAGAGAGAGGGTGGAGGGTGATTTGGATGAGCAAATGAGAAACATTTTAGAACAAAAAAATCTTACGCCTGACAAAAAAATGAAAAGATACACCCTGCTTTTACATTGTTACCTTAACTTGGAAAAGCAGAAGAAGGCTGAGACTCGTGAGATCACCTTGGCTCTACCTAAAGAGACTGAGCCAGCAGCCGTAGCACCACCAGCAGCGGCCGCAGAGGGCGATGAGAGACCTTCCTAAGATAAAATAACTCAAGATGTGCTGATGAATGTTAACCCACATTTTCAAAAGAAAGCCAAGTACATTCTACAGAAAATATCAGTCTGGAGCGCCCGCAAGATGGAGCGACACGGGGGAGTTTATTTACAAAGGGGAAGCGGTGCGCGGTTCACATATGGTCGATCTGATACAACACCTGAACGTCACGCATCACACGCCTCAGAAGCCTATGGGGTGGGACTATTTTCTGCATACCTTATCGGAACTAAATCTACCCCTGTCCATGGTGCCTAATAAACACACTCGCAGACAGATGCAGAACTACAAAGATGGGGGAGACCCGGATGTTGAGTTTGCGTCACCCGGAAGTCCGACCATGTGGAGCACGCTGAGAAAGAAACGTTCCGGACCGTCACCCCTGGGAGATCAAGATGATGACTACTCTTTGAATAATAAGAAAAAAAAGAAACGTTTTGTATCGTTATCCTCTCGTTGGGTTCATGTTTCTTGAAAATAAACACATGCGAGCATGTTTTTCTTGTTTTAAACAAATAAAGGAGTTTTATTGAACCATGATTTTTTCTCAGAGTATTCTTACAGATAGTTTCATTTTAAAATAACAAAACATATGCAGAGTCAAAAAACTAGAGCTGAATATTCTTAGTTTCATTTTTAAAATAACATTAAAACATATGCAGTCAAAAACTAAAGTTAATCTATGCTATAAAATAATATTAAAACAAAACAAGAATCATGAAGAAAAACATCCTATAACTTGATGTTATGACACTGTGAGAACATGTTTAAAGAACACACTCGCATGCATTCTATAGAAGAAGAAGAACAAGAGGCTATGCAGTTTTAATAGGTTTTACAAAATCAAAGGCCATAATATCATTTCTGATGGGATTGTCTCCATACAACCTCAACACCTGTGAATAGGACAGGTCTCGAGCTCTGTGAAATAGATAATATGCACCGTGCTCGCCACACACTACAGATAAAGGATGCTGCAGGGTATGGTTATGATAATAAATTACCCCACGCCCTCTCTGCAGAAAATGCAAGATAGTTTTAGGGTAATAGGGAAAATCAGGTCCAAAGCCAAAAAAATCAAAGAATGTGCTTTCACCATTTTTTTCCAGAGTTAGCGCCAGCCAGTGTTCACCCGGGAGATGTCTAGGATGTGTGTTTACGATAAGATACGTGAGTTTGTTGAAAGTGTGTAGAGACAGTTCATCGGATGCCCACACGCCTTGAAATGCATCACCCAATAAGGGGGTTAAAATGTTTTCCAGCTGAAGCCCGTTCATTATTATTTTTCCCCTCCTCCTCGTCAATAGTAATCCACTAGTATGTTTCATTTAGAGTCAATCTCGAGGATAGAATCATAACAGGTGTACACTATAAGGGTCACGGTGTGTGGCAGGGGGAAAATAAATCTCATCTCTAAATGCAGCGTGCCTATTTTGACAGGGGGGAGAACACTACCTTCCTCGTGCGGGGCTAAGTTGAATGCAAACACAGTGTAGCCTTGTTTAAAATCCTCTCTGTTGAAACACAGTGGGAGGTCTTTCAGATGACGCCCCGTGGCCATAACGAGGTTATAATATTCTCTGATGGAGAGGTTGTTTTCAAACTGCGGCTGGAAAGGCTTTGCTGGAATCTGACGACCGTCCTGACATAAGGCCAGAAAGTCTAGGTCAGCATGTAGAAACTTGAAGGGGTTTAGATTACTCCGCTCTGTAAAAGCTTCATGGTTTACAAGGGCAAGCACCACGTACTTGGGTAAAGTACCCAGAAAGAGGTTTTCTTTGGAATTTGTGGGGATGGAAAAAGTTTTCACGTTAACCCGTGAAAGAGGGTACAGAGCATTGCTTTTAGTCAGAGCAGAAGAATGATCTATGCGTACAGCCAGTGACACTGCGACCTTTTTCACAAACAAAGAAGCTCCTAAAACTGGCAGGTGGTAGTCAGCATCTGCATGAGACGGAAAGAGTCGCTGGCTCTTGTGAGTTTAATCTTCAGATCTACAGAGTTTAACAGCAGTCTTTCACAGAAAAATATATCTGCGTGGAGAGGGCCAAGCAGATGGAATTCTTGTGATTCAGCAGTGAACTTTGCCCTCGCCACAAGGCCTCTGTTAGGCCCATTATTCACGATGAACGAACCTGCTGTATCCTGATAAAATAAACCAGTGCTGAATTGACTCTTTAACGTTGCTGGGGAGTAGTTTAACAGAGTCTCAATCATAGCTCTCTAAGGATGAGTGGCGCTTGACTGAGAAATTAACTGATCCCCCAACGTGACATCACACTGGCTGAATATGGTATTTAGATGATAGTTTGTGATGCCTACAGCCGCATCCGGGGCCCAATTCGTTCTGTCTGCGTTGGTAATTTTCAGTCTTAAAAACAGCCTCGGAAGCTATGTAAAATTTGATGGGTCCTCTCTCTGTGATGGAGGACACAGGGGAAACTTCGATATATTGTTTATCTTCTACACTGAGTTGTGCATGAGGACAGGAAAATAGATTGAGCTCCGAGATTATGCATTCTGATGATTTTTTGTGTAAGAGAGCCATATTGGTCTAAACAAAAATATCAGCGCTCTTTGAGGAGGAGTTTCGTGGTTCCCGCAGTGACTGTCTTCCTCTTTTGAGCCACTCCTCTTCTTGACAGGGGGTAAACGCTGCCCCAGGGGGCGTCTCTTGGGTCTCCTGGCCAGAACCATAATCCCCGCCCTTGTTGGCCGCGGAGAATAAATGAGGTCTAGCCACACAAACAATTTTGAAAACATAGATCCGAGCCCCCGCCCGTACTGGATAGGCGCACCCGTAAAGTATCCGAGCCCTGAACCAGCCTGGCTGTCGTAAAAAGCTACAAATTGGTACGGGTCCGCTTTGTAGACCCAAGGCGTCATGTTTTCACAGGTCTAAAATGCAGTGTGAGTATGGTTTTATCGTATGTAAAGTTGACGGATTTATTTTGATCCGTTTTCATTTCCACGTACAGTAGATGGTCTCTATATGATTTTTAGCTGGAGGCAGATAGTGCGGAGGGTTAAAAGTTTTGGTGATGACATCACCATGCTCTCCCTCTATCATGACACACCGCAGGAGAGGAGCATAATTGTCACCCACCACCTGATGCCTCACGATTGCCCTCCGTACAATGCCTCTCGCGGGGATAACAGTTCTGGGGCTTTATACCATTGTAGGAAAGCTTTCACACCCTCGTTTGGAATAACAGAACAGATGACAGAAACCCGCTTTTAAATCGGCCGGGTAGGGCGAGGGGAGTGTTCCGGGCCCGGTTGAAAACCATTTATCTTTTTCCAGACCCAGTATGTAATTTAATTGTTCAGGAAATTTGACTGTGTAACGCCTGCTCCCCATCCACATAAAAAAACACGTTTATATTCATCATAACTCAGACCAAAATCTAGTTTAATGTAGTGGTAAAAGCAAACTTGATATAGTTAATACTTATTAGGCCAATGTTAGTTAAACTTTAAGTATGGTCAGAATTCTCTGTTCTTCTGTGTACTTCTCTCTCTGCATGATCATGGGGTCCAGTTTCCTGTTTTTCAGTAACCAGCTGTAGGGGTTTCTCAAAAATAGAGAAATGATACCAGGGTGGGGGCCTGATGGAAGGAAAGACCTGGACAATTGGAGGAAGTTGGGAAATAGATAGCTATTTAGGATGCTGCAAAGCTGAAGAGACAGACTTAGACTTGAAGAGCGCATGGGTGAATGTGAAGACTTGAGAAGACAGACAAAGACCCCAGAAACTCTGCAGAGAAATCCAGGTGGTTCTGTTTCTCTCCCTCTGAATCCATATAACAATATATTGTTCAATAAATGATGATTGGCACTGCAGTGATTCTCCCTGTGAATTAATTCTATATATGACATTAATCTTTCTAAAATGATGATTCAGGTGATTAATTATCACATATTTATCCCCTGATCCATATCCAAATTGTTCGTGATGCATCTTGTATTTTTTTTTTATATCTGCGGGGATCATGAACTCGGGGTTTTTTGGTATACCAGCTTCCCATGTATCCATCCTTTTAAACCAGTCCTTATCTCGAGGTATTGTTAACCATGTATGGGGGTAGGCCAGATCAGTCAGCGTGACCTCTCACTGTCCTTTTAAATCGATATGTTGCACCAGATCCGTGCGAAATTGAGAAGCTGTGTTATCTTTAAACACACCAGCACTAGCGTTGGATGGTAAGGTGATGTAGAAACCGGAGCTCTCCATGTATCACGCTTTTATCACATCTGATGCTTTCACATAACTGTTAAACTTCTCTGGCCAGTTATGCCATTTAACCAACACGTGTGGGACCGCTTCTATCCTATGTTTACTCAAAATTTTTTCCACCTGGAATGCTTTGTCTTTAAAAATGATCACTTTTTGCAATTCTGATTCATAAAAGGATCCTTCCACCGGCTTGTTATCGTAATTGCAAAGTTTATATACAGGTGGAATCCTGGGGATGCATTCTGTTATTTTAAAGAGTTCATCTGTGAATCCCTGGGTGTACTTTTTATCAAATACTCCTTGAAGTTTTGAGATCCTGACCAAATCTCCAACCTTAAAGTTCCTTTTTAACTTGTTTTGTGACGTAGAGGGAA
>NW_018128076.1:709932-711682 GCF_001952655.1 Monopterus albus
TCTGTAGCCATAACCCACTCAAGCCATTGGATGCTGGCATCTGAATATTTCTTAACGCGGTACCTGTAATCGTAAGGGCAGGGAATTGCCAGCGTCTTTTCTTGCAGAAAGTGCGTCCTAAACACGGACATGCAGGCAGAGGCTATTGTAGATCGTTTAAAAGGATCCAGCTTGGTTTCACTCATGAAATTCTCTCTAAATTTCATGCAGGCTTTCATAAGAATCACAGTGTCATTTTTACAATATCGTACAGCCTCCTTTGCAAAATCAAACTCTCTCTGACACACGGTCTTGTACCAACTCATAAACCCTGCTCGCTTCTTGCCACTCATTTGATTAACCCCGTAATAGTTTGGCTCGGGGAACGGGCCCACATAATTCAGATGCTCCTCTGAGCTGAACCGGTGGGGGCAGTGACCTTTTACGGTCTCACAGAACCTGAGCACGCCGAGTAATGCTGCTAGAGCAAATGGGAGAAAGGATGATGAATCGATGAACCTCAGTTGATAGTCCGGTTCTGTGAATATTATCAATTTTGAGCCCTGCATAATCAGATTGGGCTTTATCCCCAGAGACAGCATAGCATTCACGAGAATATGACCGTCGTACCCTTTTGAATTGTGAGCTAGAAACACCGCTCTGCAATAACGGGGGGCTCTAAAGTGCATCAGAAATTTCACTGCGCGGTCGGTTCCAAAGTGATCCCACTCCACATCGCTAGCTGTTATTGCGCTCACATAAAATGGTACGTGCATAGGCTGGTGTGGGTCTCGGCCTGGGGTGCCAGGTCATCTCTCTGTGTTTCATCAGACAGTAGGGGGAGGCACACCTACGGTTACAGCGCTCACACACCACACTCTCGGCAGTCAGCGCTAAAACACGTTACAGTGACCAGAGCATTTATGTCTGATATGATTGTCATAATCTCTGTGGCAATAGTTACATACATATTTCACATCTAAGAACGCTTATGCATGTTTGACACCATAATAATGGTTGTCAAAGAGGAAAAGGTATAACGGCTGATCTTTTGGAGCGTTAGAGGTTTGAAATATATTCAGATGCTCTTTATCCGTTCTGTAAAACACCACAATTTTACGTTGGGTGACCTCTTCAAATGTTTGCACATCTGTAAAACTAGCAGGCGTCTGCTCGGTCAGACCGGCCTCTCAACAACAAGTTCCAAACTAGCGACTGTTAACACAGAAAAGTTGGATTGGATCGTTCTGTCTAATAGGTCTTGAAACTGCGTTAAGTCCTGCGCTTCAGAGGCGGAAGCAATGACGGATGCTCTTGATCTAAGCATATCACCCCATAATTCTAGCTGGATAAGGTCCCCCTCGTGACATTGATTTAAAGCTTGATGAACAAGATCAGTTATGCTCCCCATAACATTACCATAAAATTGTCCATAATTAACCACGTCAGTTTGATCCATATTTAACAAACGCCTTATTTCAATGTTGTTGAATCTGGCCCTACTTATAACTGTGGTTTCAGGGGCTGTTATACCAGATGAGGAGCTCTCTTGATCATTTTGAGAGGTTTCTGAGTGAGTAACAGTTTGTTCATTTTGGTTAGAACCCTGGCCTCTTTGCTGGTGGGAGGCTCTTCTTATTTCCTGCAATAACGCATTTACTTGGGCTTGTAATATGTCTAAGGTGTTACCCCCATCTAGTGGCTGAACATTGTCAATACGGTTTAGGGATGCCTGTGTCCTTTCCTGCAGTAGCGCAACCACATCCGCTTC
>NW_018128076.1:711776-719382 GCF_001952655.1 Monopterus albus
AACTGTGGTTTCAGGGACTGTTATACCCGTTGAGGGGGTCTCTTGTTCATTTTGGGTGCTTTCTGAGTGAGCAACAGTTTGTTCATTTTGGTTAAAACCCTGGCCCCTTTGCCGTTGAGAGGCATCTCTTATTTCACGCAATAACACACTTACTTGGGAATTTAATATGTCTATGTTGTTACCCCCATCTAGTGGCTGAACATTGTCAATACGGTTTAGGGATGCCTGTGTTATTTCCTGCAGTAGCGCACTCACATGTGCTTCTAATATGCTTAATGTATTAGACCCCTTTGATGGCAGAACATTGACAAAACATTCATCCTGGGACACGTTACTCAGATCTTCATCTCGTCTTCTTGGACATCCACAACCGCTCGTTGCTCTTCTTGTTCCTCAGCAGTGGGGGTCTGCATCAGCAGTACATTGTCTGGAACTAAAAGTTAATATGCGCGGTAAGAACACTTATTATATATTAAAAAAGGTATACAAATAGAGTTAACTGAGAGAATGTGAAAATACTCACTTTCCTGAGGGTTGGCTAGGGGCGGTTGATGCTGGTTAGCAGATTCTTTTTTAGAAAGAAAAAAGAGAGAGTTGAGCTGTATTGTCTACACACATGCTATATATATATTTTTAATCCAGTCTTGATTCTTTAAACTTACTGAACGCCCGGGGGGGTCAGTAGCGATTGTTGTTGTTGTTGCTGTTGCTGTCGAAAGGCTCATTCATACACACGAAAATAGGTGCCTGGTGGGTGTAAAATAGTTTTTTCAGAAAAAAGAAACAAATATACATAGAGTAGAGTTAGTAGCTAAAAAGTAGTAGCTAAAATACTTACTGAATTGGTATTCCACAGGGCCTCCGTTAATAGCATTGTAGGACCCTGCTGGTGTGAATTAAATGGTACGGTTAACACACATACTTTTTAGTAAAACAAAAATAATTGTATTTGTTTTTCTCGCAGAGTTACCTGTGTTCATGCTGGTCTTGTCTGGACACCCCTAAAAACACTCTTTAAACCCATTCTTTAAACCCTGGGCTATTTATAACGGAGTTTACAAAATGTTTCACTTACCTAAGCCATCGTGAGTGATAAAACAGATCCGGCTTGGTCTAAGAGGCGCTTTTTCTCGTGTTCCTGATAAGATGGGGGTCGTGCTCTCTCTTACAAAATAACTGCTATTTATCTCCAAAAAAAACGTGTACTGTGTTGTTATCTATGATTACAGATGGGGCTACAAACCGCTGCATAGCTATGCGAATAGTTGGGGGTCGTGGAAAGCATGTCAAAAACGAATCTGGACAGAAGTACAATTTAAAAAAGGTCATGTATTCACCATATCTGTTTGGATATATGTTATAAGAAGTGCAGTAATATGCTGCTCATTGAGCTTTTTTTTTTTCAACCCTGAGAGTGGTTTGGCATTCTGTATTACTACTTTTTGGTACAGAAAATAAATGAACAATAACCTCCTCAGTGGCTGTTAAGTCTTTATTTCACACTCATCATTCTTAAATAGATCATTTTACAACATCAAGTAAGAAACATTCAAACGTATCAAGAACAAGTTATATACTTATCTATACCATCATATGTTGGGCTGTAACCGCTATCAAATACAATTATACAGTTAACCGTTATATACTTATCTATATAACCATATGTGTGGTGGGGCTGTAACCGATATCTGTTTATCTTTCAGATGCGGTTAACCACTACTTCCTTATCACGGTCAACAGATGCAGGCATGACTTCCTTATCTTTGTCAACAGATGCAGGGGGGTGGGACGGGTACCCACGTGGGGGCCACGTGGGACTAGGAACCAGAAGAATGATTCTGATTGGTTGGGGGCGGGACTAAGAACCGGATGAACAATTCTGATTGGCTGGGAGGCGGGACTAAGGGGCGGGGTACCTGTCAAATTAATTCTGATGAGAAGTGGTATCTTTATTGTGTGTCGTGTGTGTAAACAACTGGAAGATGTCTAATTTCACACTTACATCTCAAAATGATTTGAGTGTTAATATGCATGTAGAGGACAAATGAATTTGATTGGCCATGCCTACAAACAAAGCAGCTTTGTATCTCTTGTGTGTGTGGACACTTGAGTTGTGTGTACACACAGTCTGTACACAGATGATGTGTTATTCCTACTCTTACGCCTGCATTTTATTCAGGTGCAATTTTGTCAGATTGTGTTTCCCTCAGGTTCAACAGCGAACAGTATAAACTAACTGGAAGCTGCAGATTTGGACAAAGATTCAGTGCTGGCAGCAATTATTTTCTCCTTTGTTCCCCACCTCCTAATATGATAGACATTACATTTAATTTCCCATCATATACATTATATTTATACTATATATTTGAAGCTATTATTTGAAGAAAAAATTTATATAGAATATTTCCTCTTTCTTTTGTCTCTCACTGCCAAAGCTTGGTCTAAATAAAAAGCTTGGACAAAGTGGCAACACTGGAGGCAGTGACACACTAACTGCCCCCTCAACCCCTCCTCTGACATCCACGTATACCTACGATACAGCATTACCATTTCTCTTCCAGAGATAGCTTTCCACCCATCAGACACCATTACCTTCAGCACTCCACCACTGCACTAGTAAGGCTACTGGAACTACTGCATACACATGTGAATAAATACTGTACAAGCAAGCCAGTAGTCAAAGTAAATCAAAAAATGGTTTAAAAAGTTTCATGTTGTTTCCTGCTAGTTGCTCTTCTATGAGGAAAAAAAAGGGGATATGAAAAATGCATGAGATTATCATCTAATCTTAACCCTACACATACTATAGTTACCTTGTGATATAACTAATCAAAGTTATTGTACACACTGTACAGTAATAAATAAAGCAACAGAAAATGCAGCAATGATATAAGTATGAACTAACAGAAAAGAAGCAACATGAATTTAGAATTCTGATGCTCATAAACTGGATGATTTTAAACCCAGACTATTCTCAAGTAACCTGTTTTTTGAGTAGACTATGTCCTGGTCATCCCAGTTAAATACCGCAGCCATTTCATTAACTTTCTTCTTATTTTTTAGGAGCACATTACTGAGGTGGACCAACAGTGAAGCAACCTTTACAGTAATATTATGAATGAGACTGAAATTTCTTCTACCATAGACAGTTAAAGACTATGTGAACATGGGACTAGGGGAGATTGCTGTAAATGTACTGACTTACGTTCGCTGATGTAAACACTTATCTTCTGTCTATCCACCCACTCTGTTGTGAACACTTAGCAGACCTGATGAGACACAAGCAGAGCAAACAAACAGTATTTTTACCTTTTTGAGACAATATACAGTTCCATTATCAGTATAAAAAGAAAGCTTCACATGAGAGCTCAAAAGATTTGGAACCAGCAAAAACAGGCAATGTGTGTCCAGAGACTAGATCATGCAGACTGGTAAATAGTGAATATGTTTTATAGTTAAACATGCTCAGAGAGACAACAGAATGCAAGAGAAGACATTAGTCAGATGTGCTGATTGCTCATTAGTCTTTGTTCCTGAGCACAGGAAGAAGCAGAAGATACAGCAAGACAGACAGCAGCACATACACACACCTCAGGACTGCAACAGTGTTTTTTCTCCCACTGTGCATTTGAGCTTTCCAGGAGCTTGTCTGTGTGCCAGCCACAGCCCTTAGGCTCACTGGATGCTCTTTTCCTCCCTCCTTTTGGTCTTCTTGCTTGTGTTGCTAACACTCACATATACACAGGAACACACACTAACAAACAGTCTGTCTAGAGGACCTCAACAAAGCCTCCATGAAAATATAAAACACACACACTGTGTCTCCAATACAATTTGTGCTACAGTGACAAAAATTCTTCAGTACATACAATAAAACCAACCATGATGTGCAAACTAAACTTTTTATACACACAACTCTCTCTTTACCCATAAACCCAGCTGCAATACAGTCAGTTCACACACACACGGTATTCCATCCATCCATTATCTACACCACTTATTCCTGAATAAGGTCGCGGGGGGCTGGAGTCAATCCCACCTAACACTGGGCAAGAGCTTTCTTTGATACAGTTTCAGATTATTTCATTTAATTGCATCATAAATAGATTATATGCTGCCTGTGCTCCTCTGAAAGCTCAGTTGTCATGCAGCCTAGGGGTTCTGCAGAACCTCTGTCTGTCAATTACTTGATTAGACTTCTCAGTAGGTTACTCTGAGTAACACAAGTACACTCTGGTCTATGCATCTACTGAAATCTATTATAGGTCTGTTATGGGCTGTTTTAACCTAATGTTAAAACAACTTTAAAAACTTGCCATTGCTCTAGCTATAGTTGAGAATTTGAGAGCTATGCTTGAATAGCTGTTGTGTACACAGCACATCAATAGCAAGACTTGCTTCTGTCTAGATAACTTAACTTTTCCATGAAAGTATAATACATAGTATAAGAAAGGATAATATATTAATGCAAATTAGTGCAGGGAAGTTTGATTCTTATGATTACCCGGCATAGATACTGGTAATGAATCGTACCTTTCAAGTTTTTCAGTATCCTATAAGGCCAATACAGGCACACAAGCTGTGTGCTGCTTGATTGGTATCATGTTAAAGTAAAGCGTTTTTTAATATGCTTACTGGTATTGGCTTCATTTAGCTGATCCTTTACATCATAGAATGGTTTATTGTTGGTTTTTATTGTTTGTTTTTTTTGTTGTTGTTGTTTTCAAATGAATAAGTTGCAGGGGCCTATTTCAAGAAGGCGGTTTAACAAACTCAGAGTTCAAACCTGAACTCTGAGTTGACTTACTCAGAGTTGGAAAACTCTGAGTTTTCGGTTTCAGAACAGCTGAAAAGAGTTGGTTTAATCAACTCTGAGTTGTCTGACTCAGAGTTAGGCGCGTGCCACGCGACTATAAAAAGCCCTGAACAAGGGAGTGAAGAAATTACGAGTCACCATGGCAACAGGACCAAGCCAAAATAGGTCTGCGTTTTTCCCCGACAGAAATGGATGTGCTACTACAAGCATATAGTGACTACGAGCCCATATTCCGTAAGAGAAGCAACACGGTTGCAGCGGCGAAAGAGAGAGAGTTAGCTTGGGGGAAAATAGCTGCCCGAGTCAATGCGTAAGTTTACATTTTAATCATACAGTGTTCGGTATAAGTAATTACTAAATAATGTTAGTAATGTTATTATTTGTCACTTGTAAAGTAAGGAATGGTTCTTAATTCTTCAATAATTGAATGAGTAACTTCAGTAATTGCATAAAATACCGATTTTTGTACGAATTAAAAGTGCAGTTTTATGTCTACCCTTTCTTAAAATTCCTATTGTGGTTGATATGGGATTTGTAAAGTAATGATTAATAAATAATCCAGTACGTTTTATGGAGAGTAAGTATTACATTAATCAAAATACTTTTTTAAAAATTGACCCAACACTGATGTAATAATATAAGAATTGAATTTTAATTTTCATGTAGGTGCATTGATGGAAATATGTGTGCCATCAATGCATCCAACCACATTAGGAAATCCTGAAGGGGATTCTAATTATTAGTTTATTTCCAGAGGTCACAGCAAGATGTTATTAACTGATCATCATTTGTCAGAGTAGCCTTACTGAAACGAATTCAATACCACTAACCTGCAATCCTGTGAAACTCCTCTTTAATGGCTCTGAGGGGTTTGTGCCCAGGAAACACAACAAAAATTCACAGAAAGCGCTTGAGGGCGAGGCACACTTTCCGAACTATTCTACATACTGTGGCCTTACTAATGGGCTCTGCATCCCCGATGCAAACTGCCATTTGCAACAAATCGTAACGCAACACAAAGCATCTGCTCGGATGTAAGAGCACGGCCACACCTGCGAATCAATACAGCGTCCTCATCTACAGGATCCTCTATGAATGGACACGCCATTTTGGTCTCTGCATGACGGAAACGTGTGCAATCTATGAATGTACTGAAGGATTAAATGAGGTATTAAACACCTTTCACTTTAAAAAGGGGCGGAGACCCGGAGGAAACTCTGAGTTTCCCGAACAAAACCTGCTTGCCAGCAGGTTAGGTTCACAGAGTAATTTGCCATAGTAACTGACTCTGAGTTTAGATTACCTCTCTTTGTGAAACGGGTTTAACTTACCCCGCTTCACGGGTTTAAGTTACCTCCGTTTCTGAAACCGAAAACTCCGAGTTTCCCTCATTTCAGGGTTAACAAACTCTGAGTTTCGACAAAACCGCCTTCTTGAAATAGGCCCCAGGTCACCAACACATTTATAGCAATGTTGTGGAATAGTATTTTATCATATTTAATTCTGTAATATAACAGATCATACTCACCTTAAAAAAAACTATGGATTATATCAAAAGCTGTGTGTAATTATGAGTGTAATCCTGAACGTTGTCTGTAGCAAGCACATACAGCTAACGTTACGACAGGGGTATTAGTAGGAAAACAACTACAGTACTACTAACATCAGCATAACGAGTTTGAATGAGAGCTCATACTTGTCCCTATCAGCACATACAGGAAGTGTCCAGGGAGAGCGAGTTTGTATGAGTTTAAGCAAGTTGTACTGGTTTTACTGATACTGATGCACTAAATGGTGCCAGCAGCAGCAGTACATACAGCTACAGTAAGCCTCATCTCTCCCCTGCTGCACTGCTTAAAGTAAAGATACAACATGCAGTGGTTATAGTTAAAAGCCCTTTAGTGTACAGTGCCCTTTACTACAGCCTCAGTGTCTGCATGTTCCTCATTCTGATCATCCTGTGTAAATGGTCCTATTCAAATCTGTACCATGGTTGACCAGAAATGGTCCCATATGCAAATCACAAATTAGGCCTGAAACCTTCAAAGAATTAATGTACAATGTCATGCAATGTTTTTGTCTTTGTACCATGGCTATGTTTGAATCGTGAGTTGGCGCCGCAGAAACAAATTCCTTGTGTGTAACATACTTGGCCAATAAAGGTGATTATCCTTATCCTTATTATCTTACAAGTGCTGTTTCAATTTTAAAACCTTCTTATGGTTTCAGACATGATAGGGCCACTAATAAGTTAACCATATAGCTTCTCACATAAAGAGCAATATTGATACCAAGAGTAAAAAGTAGGTATAGTGCTTAAAGTGACAATACGTAACTTGGCAGTTTGTCTCCCCTACAGTTGCTGATTGTAATTGAGTTGTACACAACTGTCGTAAACACTACTTGTGCTTTCCATCCTCCTTATGGACAGTGGTACATGTGCATTTCTTTCTAAGATGAAGTTGTTACTGAACCATGAAAGACAACAAAAGAATATTACAGGATTTATTATTTATTTATTGTGGCACCTATTGTGGTCAGGTTTGCTTGCTGCTCCCTGTCTCTCCTGGTCCCTGTTCCCTCTCTTGTACTCTCTTACTGTCTCTCCCTGGTCCTAGAGAGAGGTATGCCTCCCGGCTGTGCCTAATCCCACTGATTAGAGCTGCACTACTAAGGCCATGGGCAGACGCCACTGCAGTGCCAGTTGCTGTTATCCCGCAGATCAAGAAAATAGAGGAGAGAAAGGTGGAGGAGAGGCAGGGGGGGGCGGGGAGGCCCGCCCGAACCACC
>NW_018128076.1:722577-730152 GCF_001952655.1 Monopterus albus
AGAGAAAGGCGGGGGAGAGGCAGCGGCCGCCGAGCGGCCCTGACAGTTGCTTCTCTCTTCATGTACCATATTACGCACACCACTGCACTAGCCTCCATCAGTGGCTTTATGGCACTCTTTCTATCTTGTAGTGATGTCCAATTGACACCATGACACCTGTATCGAACCATTTCATCATTTGTATCGAGTATTGGTTCATTCATTCAAAGGTTCGCTTTAGTGCCATCTGGTGGTGAAATAGTATGCAGCAGAACAATGTCTGAATTATGTGATGTGTGTAACTAGGCTTTGTGTGAATAATGTGAAAACATTTGTAAAGATTGATTGGTCAGTCGGTCGAGTCTATGAATCTATGTAGTGTAGTAGGTGGGAGAAGGCATGCTTGGGGAAACAGAGGATGTGCTAGGATGGTAATATGTGCGTATGTAACTAGGACAGGGTGTGAATAAATACAAGGGATGGAGAATCAATCATCTTTATTCCTAGCTGGCTCCATGGTGATCCCACACCAGCAGCAATGATCATACCGACAGCAACTACACACACACCTACTACTCCAACAAACCCACATGTTGCCCTTCATCTTGGGTGGCTTTATAGTACCCCTACGCACCTGCTGACGTGCGCAACTAGATCTCACGTCGTGATGCCGTATCAACAGTCTGAACTGGTCAGGCCAGCCATTTCTGCGTCGGACGTCATTAGTCACGTGTCTTTTTGGCAACGATACAAGGTTTGAGGCAGTGGTTCGTGGGAGATCCTTCTCCCGGCTCGACTCATGTATCGAGGCCTCGGTGTCAGACGGCCATCACTACTTTCTTGCCACCGTTACCAGCTCCAGCCTCTGTCTCCAGCGTTTTACTCCCTGGAACTTTCTCCCTTGCTCCTCTGAGACCTGACTGACTTTGTTAACTCTCTTCCTCTGTGTCTTCATCTATCCACAGGCATAGAGCTGACTGCCCTGCCTCTGCCACCTCCAGTCCTCCTGCCCCGGAAATGAGCTCTCGCCCCTGATCGCTTTCCTGGCTCTGACGCTCTCTCTCGCCTGGTGGCTGCTCTCCCGACCGGGCCAACAAAACTGAAGAGCTGAACAGGTAGATAGCTGAATGGCCTGTATAGGTGAAAGTATGCTGGACTTATCAAGTGCCAAAAAATGAACAGAAGGTCCCAGAATAATCAGGAGAACAAAAACTCTTCACTTTTGCAATTAGCAGCTGATTTAACTCACAGTACTTTCCTAAGCTCATACAATCATCATTCATTTAAGATTCAGTAATTAAGTTTCAACTGAAGATAAACACAGAACAGACACAGTTATCAAACAGTTATCCAAAGGAAAGCGTTGATTGTAAAACAATGACTCCCAGTGTCTACAGTGAATATGATGCGCTGAAGCTCAAAGTACTGATCAATGCTCACAAAACATTAGTCATGCTCTGGAAATTTATCCTGATTCTCGGTAGATAGAACATCACATTACCATGGAGAAATTTATTTACAGATTATCATGCTACTGTAGCAATTTACTGTCCAGATGGCCAATTTAAATTGCAGAAGAAACTCTGGCTAAATAAAACATCCACGTAAACAAGGTGTGTTTGCAAGCAGGCTGTAAACAGTAAAGACTAAATGTGTGAAGGGCATCAAAAACTGATGTTGGTGATGCTCTCCATCAAACAGACCCCTCTCTCTGACCTGCTTTCAACAGCTTCATGGGGCAACAAATGAGTCAATAAGCAGTGTGTGTGTATACTGCATATATACATCTTTATTACATTGTGTGGACCAATGCTACATTGTGAGGACATTTGCGGGGAGGGCTTCGGGGAGTGGAGGTGGGCTTGATCCAGTCTATCACCTGTTATTCCCCACTGATCTACAACAGGTCTAGCACTCGAGTTCACTAATGACTGTCCCAGAGGTGTGTTTGTGTTTGTGTGTTCTGTGGCAATAAGTGGTTCATACATACACTAGAAGGTCATGGGTCACATGATAAAGAGGCTGTAAGAGATACTGTGTGTCTATGTGAGGGTGACATCATTTTTGTGGTATAAATGATCTTTAAAGGGGTTGTCATAACAACCACTCTCAGGAGCTGCTGGGGTAAATGGGTAAAATGTGGGAGTGCCCTCTCCATACTGGATAAATGTTATTTTGCCTTGTTTGTTATGTATGGTTTCAATAAAGCTTATTAAAAAACAACAACAACAAAAAGAAACATGACATCCTTGGTGCCATTGTAAAAGCAGAAAATTTCAACTGTGAGTGGTTTTGTGGATGTATTTTACCTCCTGCTGCTGCACTATGACCCAAGAATGTGGAGAAAAATACAGGGTCTGAGGTTACTGCATGTCCGGGAATATTCCTGTACAGGGACTCACTGTTTCACCTGACCAGGTCTAACCTACAAGCAGCTGGCCAGTAAAGTCCCCGTGGTGGTGAATGATCACCTCATCAATGCTGGATTCCCCCAGAGCACAGTACCTGTTTGTTCTGAGTGCTTGAGGCCAGTGTGTCGCCACATGTGATGTGTTATTGTTTAAAATGTGGATTAACAATCCATGATGTTACGGTCAGTGCTACGCTACCTGTTAATTTCACTACTTTGGGAATGTATGTGGTTGTGTGGGGGAAGATGCAGCGACCACCGGTTGGCTTTACTGACCTTGGAGCTACTTGAAAGGGGGTGATGTCTCCACTATATATTGGGTCACTGGTCAGGCAAGCTCATGCCAAGCAACTGCCTGGAGATTATGCGCATTTGAAGAAATCCTTAAAACTATTGCGTAATACTTAATTTTGTTCAAAAAAAGTCTCGCAAGCAAGAGTTTGTGAGATGTGTATAAACCCAGTTGCTTCTACATAGAAATGCTATAACATAAGTGCACCTCTTTTGCTGAACTTTAGGCCATGACTAAGATGATAATTCACTGTTGTAACATTGAGGATAAGTCAAAAAACAAGGAAATGCATGCCATGGGCTCTTTAAATATCCACCCATTAAGGAAGACACTGAGGAAGATCACAGCGACAGCATTCTCATTCATTCTCTTTCAATCTGTGAGATGTGATTAAAATTCAGAGGAAAGCCTGAACCTTGAGCTATTGATTGATTTCCTTTCTTTGGGTTTACGCTATAGTAATTTGGCTTAAGATATTGATATTAAAACCTGTTCATTCACACCATGCTGTATCCTTGGTATCCTCCTCGATCAAACGTACACTTCACCTTTCTATAAATGGATTTTTATGCTTCAAATTATTGAGCGATATGGTGATGCAATACCAAGCAGTTCTGCTAACCAAATATTTTCCATAATTTACGGCCATCCATCATTAATACGGGTTGGCTGTGGCTCAGGAGGTAGAGTAGTTGTCTCCCAGTTGGAAAAGCGGTGATTAAATTTCCGGTTTCCCCAATCCACATGTCGAAGTGTCCTGGGTAAGTGTCTTGGGTAACCCCTATATGCCACCGGTGCTGAGGCAGCAACTGACAGCATTGCCATCAATAAGAAACTTCCCCATGGGGATTAATAAGATATAATGAATTAATTAAAAAATTTGGCACTAACCTAAAGTTAGTTTATGGGCTACTAAAAAGGTTAATGACAATTAAAAAATAAATAGAGAGAAATGGAGAGACAGAAATCTGCTCCTTCTACCATGTTATCAGCATTGTTGGTGTACATCTTGTCCACCAGATGGTACTCTGCAACTCTCCTTTTGGCAAAACACTGTTGAAATACATCACAACAATCAGCTGACCCAAGCAGAGTGGAGCATGGCATAGACATAGGCCTACAAGCACCCCATGAGGAAGATCATCAGAGTTTCCAGCCCCGAGAGAAAATCACCCTACGGCTCAATCCCAGATAAATCAGCCCCAGAGTGACTATAGAGTTGAAGCACTTCCTGTGTCCACACAGCCTATTTAAATGAGGCTTCTTAAGCCACCTGCAGCAACACACACACACACACACACACACACACACGTTCTGGCAGAGGTACCTGTAAGACTTGTTATCAGCACAATTTGACTTATTTTGTCATTTGATTTGGAGGACTGTAATTCAAGCACTGACTACTTCCAACTGCTAATGCTACAGTACTGTTACCAGTGATAATGAGTGCTATTACTAACATCTCTACTGTTGTTACGAAGAGTATTGCTATACTTTACTTTCTTTAGATCTGGTTGGTCTCTGTCTCTCCTCTCCCTCTGGGCAAGCTGTGCGGAGCTGCAGGAAGGTACTCATTGCTCAATCAGCCTAAGAATTCATACACCCTGGCTGAACCCTTCCCTGTTGCCAGTCAGTTCCAATCTGTTGAGGATTCTGTTCTGGCCGTCTCTTACTATCTGTGTTCTTTTTTTTTGCTACAGCTTGTTAATCTGTGTTCCTGCTCCCGTATACTCTCCCTGCCAGCCTGGTTAACTCTATTGTGCCAATAGAGCTTTTCCAGCCAAACGCCAGCGTGGGTAATTCTACTTAGCCAACAGAGCTAACCTGCCTACTCATCTTTGAGCTGTCTCCTGCTAACCTGCACATAACCTGTATTCCTCACCATCGAAGGAGCTGCCTCCTATCCAACATCTGCCTACTCACATGTGTCCCGCGCTGCCTAGTGAGTAACCTCTGGCCAGCAATCTTCTCCACCTCAACACACGACACATCCAGGTGTCGCCACCATCCTGCCTCATCAGCCTAGTCAACTTTCTGCATCACCATCCTCCAATCTGCACGACCTGCTGCACCTGCTCTGCTCGTCAGGTAGTGCCGGCCAGGCATCTCTCACCATCTCTGTCAACCTGCTACTCATCTCCACCTCCGGACATGGTTCTGGTGCGCGACCACATCACCTGGATTCCCGACTCACCTTCCTCAAGGAGCCCAGCACCAACACCGCCAGGCCAATATCTCTCTCCTCAGGTCTGACATTCAGAATCAGAAACAGAATCAGCTTTATTGGCCAGGTTTGACGGACACACGAGGAATTTGACTCAGGTACATCGGCTCTCAATGTGCAAAACAGTAAACCAGCATAAGGCTGTGTAATATAACAAAATAGCAGTATTAACATCAACAAACAGTGCAAACAATGCAGAAAAAGCCGTATAAACAGACAGTAAACAATGCAGACAACAAAGGAATGTTCATTGAAATGAGATAAGAGTACTTAAGAACTAGAGACCTGTACAAGTCTCTATAATCTGTACAAGGTATATTTACAGGTACTGCACTGAGGGTTATTGTCCAATCATACTGTCGTGGGTTAAGTGTTCATCAGAGTAACAGCCTGGGGGAAGAAACTGTCCCTGTGCCTGGTTGTCTTAGTGCACAGTGACCTGTAACACCGTCCAGAGGGGAGGAGTTCAAACAGATTGTGTCCGGGGTGTGAGGGGTCTGCAGTGATCCTCTCCGCCCTCCTTTTGACCCGTGCGGTGTACAGGTCCTCCATGGAGGGCAGGCTGACTGTCCTCTGAAGTCTGTACTTGTCCTGTGTGGTTGCTGAGCCAAACCAGACATTGATGGAGGTGCAGAGGACAGACCCGATGATTCCTCTGTAGAACTGAATCAGCAGCTCCTGGGGCAGGTCGAACTTCCTGAGCTGGCGCAGGAAGTACATCCTCTGCTGTGCCTTCTTGGTGATGGTCCTGATGTTGGATGTCCACTTCAGGTCCTGGGAGATAGTGGAGCCCAGGAACTTACTGTTTTGCACATTGAGAGCCGATGTACCAGAGTCTAATTCCTCGTGTGTCCGTCACACCTGGCCAATAAAGCAGATTTTGATTCTAATCCTACTTACCTTAATATAGTTTGCCTCCAAAATGCTCCAGCAATCCTGTTACAAATCTACCGTATAGATTAGACCTAAAAAAACAACAGCACTGAACCTACAGAGGAAAGAAAGGAAACAAATATTTATGAGTTAATTTTAACTTGCCATCTAGTCTGTAGAAAACTGCTATATGCCACATATACTTTGCATCAAAATCAGGCGAGGATAACCTACAAGAAACCAAAAGTTAGTCTGATAGGCAACTGAAATCTAAACAGTCAGGTTCTACAGTTCTCAAACTGTCTTATCTTCAAATATGTACAGCCATGACCTAGTACTCTTTAAGTTGACAAACAATATGTTGTCTGGCCCTTAACATTTTAAAACTTAAATTGAGTGTGTGTTGCTTGGTGACCCAGGTACCATATCTGCCTTTGGCCAGGATCGTAGTAACCTTGGCTCCACATCTGAAGGGTACTTTACAAACATAGGAATGACATTTCATAGTAGGTTGACATTGGATAGGAATGACATTTCATAGTTTAGTTCATAGTTTATATTTCATTAGTATTTTGTGACATTCATGTGGACGGCAAAGTAAGAATTTCATTGTACAGGGAAACACGTTTCCTAACTGTGCATATGACAAATAAACACTTTGACCTTTGACCTTGACGGAGTCCAAGTCTAGGTGCATTTGGGATAAAATATTACATTGTGTCACTGATCTATTTTGACACACCCACTGAAAATTCATAAAAGCATTCGAAATATTATTCATGCACTTTAGTTTTTGTCGTGACTTCCCTGCTTTCTTTATGTTTTTTTTGCCACCATTGAGTGTTTTTGGGATAAAATATTACATTGTGTCACTGATCTATTTTGACACACCCACTGAAAATTCATAAAAGCATTCGAAATATTATTCATGCACTTTAGTTTTTGTATACAGCCATGACCTAGTACTCCTTAAGTTGACAAACAATATGTTGTCTGGCTCTTAACATTTTAAAACTTAAATTGAGTGTGTGTTGCTTGGTGACCCAGGTACCATATCTGCCTTTGGCCAGGGTCTTGGTGCCTTGGCTCCACATCTGAAGTGTACTGTACAAACATAGGAATGACATTTCATAGTAAATTGACATTGGATAGGAATGTCATTTCATACTAAGTTGACATTGGATAGGAATGACATTTCATAGTAAGTTGACACTGGATAAGCAGATCAACTCAGTTGTGAAATCGAGCTTCTTCCAAATGAGATTACTAAGTAAAGTCAAGTCATTCCTTTTTTCAATGATTTTGAATTTGTGTCTATGCTCTTATTGTACTGAGGTGTCACTCATCCCTCTCTCACCTTGAGATGGTTCAGAATGCTGCTACTTGTTTCCTGATAAGTACAAGAAAATTCTGTCATATAACCCAGTTGTGGTCTCTCTTCACTGACTTTCAGTCAGTTTTAAAATTGTTACAGACCTGGCAGCTTGTAACTGACGCAATCTACTGTATGTGTGATATAAATGTATTTTCAGTGTTCCTATTATATATATACAGTGCCTTGCGAAAGTATTCGGCCCCCTTGAACTTTGCGACCTTTTTTGTGAAGAATCAACAACAAGTGGGACACAATCATGAAGTGGAACGAAATTTATTGGATATTTCAAACTTTTTTAACAAATAAAAAACTGAAAAATTGGGCGTGCAAAATTATTCAGCCCCTTTACTTTCAGTGCAGCAAACTCTCTCCAGAAGTTCAGTGAGGATCTCTGAATGATCCAATGTTGACCTAAATGACTA
>NW_018128076.1:733053-735805 GCF_001952655.1 Monopterus albus
TATATCATATCATGCTCCACATTGATAAGGAGCCACTAACAATTAAGATTGAAGTTTTCATTTCATTGTAGTTTTTATTTCTTCAGGTTAAACTGATCTTTTGCTGCACAACAATGTGAGTGGTACAGCTTCTTCACCTGGGCTAACACTGGATTCACAACAGTATGACAGGACAATAACCCTCAGTGCAATACTTGTAAATATACATTGTACAGATTATACAAATCCATACAGGTCTCTATTTTTATTCCTATTTATCACATTTCAATGAGCATTCCTTTGTAGCGGTTTGGGCTGTGCATTTATCAGGGTGGGTTGGGGTTTACAGTGGCAGGGTGGCTAACCTGGTTAATGATAGTTTTAGTTTTCTTTTTTTCTGTGTTCTTTTTTTTTTTTGGTTTGTTTTTACTTGTTTTCTCTGAAACTGGAAACACGTCTACTGTCTGCACTGATTCAGCCTTCAGCTCATCTCCTCCAGTAGTCTGATTATTAACACAATCAAGACATGGTGCAACAAAGCAAAAACTGCAGCACAATCTCAACTATCAATCAAAATTGGACCCATCTGGACTGCATAGAGAAATGCCGTACTTCCTGCTGGTCAGTGCTATTTATTTGTAAAAATTAGTCAATTTGTTTTGTGTTTGTCTATTCAGATTTGACACTGTTGTTGCTGTGTTCTGTCTTTTTGTAATAAAACTATAGTGGTATTTACTTTGACGCTTTTCATTGTCATCCCTCCACTTCAAACTGGAACTGTCCAGAATGTGTCCTTATTAAGTCAAACTGACCTGAAAATGGTTTCCTGCCCTCTAGCAGTGCTCAAGGTATGCAATTACTGTCCAAGGTTCAAGCATATTTTGTTTTATAGACTGCTGTTTATAAGACTATAAACGCTATGGAAAATAGCATAGCGGGAAGGCTCAAGCTCGTTACAGTAGCGATCGTTGTAGGGAAGACATAAACAGTAGATTGTAGCTCTGCTGCGGCCAAACTGTGTAGCAAGATGGAGTAAACTGGCGGTATCAGCACATCTGAGCTGCTCCTAAATGTCCAGCTGATGATAATCAGAGATGGTGATAAAGAGACAGAGAGCGAGAGAGGCGGTAGATCGTAGCTCTTCTGCGGCCAATATATTAAATAAAATGAAGGAACCGTGGCGATTTATAAATACCCCGATGCTTCCTTTCAGCGGATCTTCTGAAGCGCTGGTTAGACTGCAAGTCTATGGAGTAGTGAGACGGTATGCGCTGGAATGTGCGACTTACGCAAATACCATTCATCCCATCTCAATAACACTGACAGTTGAATTCATGACAGTTTTCTATACGATTGTCATCTATTTTATGTGTATAAAGCTTAAGAATGGCATAATAGGAGCACAAAAGCGGAAATGAGGAAGAAGAAAAGCATAGAGAGTGCTGCTAGACTGGGGAGTCACGTGACGCACAGACAGCCAATGGCATTGGATTGTATTGGCCTATTTGTTGTCTATGCCCAAATAGACAAAATATAAATGTCAATTATAGAGAAACCATAAAAGATATCAAGATGATTTTTGCAGCATTGGTAGCTGAACATCCCATGAGTTGAATAGAGTTGAAATGGCATTTTTATGCTGGAGATATTAAGTTTCCAACTTTGCCCCATTCCTTTCCAATGGGGAAATTTCTGTAAAAAAAAAAAGCAGATTGATTTGATTTGATTTGATTTATTCTTTCAAGCATGTAAAGACAGTTGACATGTCAACACACATAATTTTACACATATCTAACAAATGCTAATCCAATATCAATTTGCTTATACCTAGTACATGCTTGAATGGAGTAGGAAGAAGTCAGACTTATCCAGTCCTACCCCATGACATCATCTTACCATCATTGGTTTGCAAGCAGTATCTCTACAAAATAATTCTCTTCTACACCACACAAGTAATATACTAAAAAAATTATAACAGAATGTTAACATTCTTACATAATTACATTCTTAAATAATTATCTTCTACACCACACAAGTAATATACTAAAGAATTATTACAAAGTGTTAACATTCATGCACCACACCCACAATGTTCCAGCTAATTAATCATTAAGCCTGTTCTTGCACATATCTTGATTGACACATACTTTTATATTTATGTTTAAACTCGTCAATTCTATTACTATTTTTTATGTCCACACCTAAATTATTCCATAGTTTTACCCCACTTATGGAAATACAAAATCTTTTTTTGGTTGTACGTATAACATGAATTTTAAAATTTAACTGACCCCTTAAATTGTATCCCCCTTCCCTTTCATTAAATAGTTTTTGAATTCCACCAGGTAATAAATTGTTCCTGGCTTTATACATAAACACAGCAGTCTGATATCCCACTAAATCAAACAATTTTAACAATTTAGACTGTATGAAAGCTACATGTGTGATCCCTGTACCCCATCTTATGCACAATTCTTATCGCTCTTTTTTGTAATATATACAATGGTTGAAGTGAGCTTTTGTATGTATTTCCCCAGTTTTCAACGCCATACTCTAAGTATGGTAAAATCAATGAAGAATACAAAACGTGTAGTGCTTTCCCGTCCAAAATATATCTAACCCTCGCCAATATCGATATATTTTTTGCTATTTTGTGCTGAACATATCTGATATGAAATTTCCAGGCGAATCTATCATCAACTACAACACCTAGAAATTTAATTTCATATACTCGTTCTATATTAGCTCCCCCAATTTTCAATTGAAGTTCATT